>NC_091951.1:227826400-227990564 GCF_031021105.1 Erythrolamprus reginae | reverse complement strand
GAGGAGAACTAACTAGGGGGACACCACCCCTCCCCAACTGAGAAGACTTTGTCTTACTTACCCAAGGACTGGAGGATCTCTCCCATGAGGCCAGGTCCAGGCTGCTCCCTGACCTCACTTCGGTGGACATTGCATCCTGCAAATGAAGATACGGAGGCTAAATCCTAAACTTTCTGCATCCCAGTAAGATTGAGAAAGGAGAGGGTGCATCAGGCCCTATGGGCCAACAGCAAGCCTTAAGGTTAGGGCGATGCCTTCAGTCCTGATGGGAGGGGGAGAAAGTTTTTGCAAGCCTTAAGCTTAGAAGGATATCTACCATAATTACTCCCCCTCCCATCAGGAGTCAAGGCATCGCCGAAACCCTAACGCTCACCCTCTGCCCCCCTACCAAAGGTTTCTTACCTCCGAGGGCTCTCGACCCCAGATTGTATGGATCGACACTCTGGGGGAAGAAAACAAAGGGGACAAAGATCAAAAGCAGCCATGGCCCATTTTGCAAAAGTGGCCATGTGGAGGCTCCCAGAGCCCTTCCAGCTGGCCTGCCAAGGGGTTTGGCCTGCCAGTGGGGCTGCCCTGTGTCACCTGTCCTATGACACAAGCAGCAGCAGCAGAAGCAGAGACGCCTCCCCTCTGCACGTTTTTTTACCTACCCTGAACCCTGGCTGGTTTGTCCATCCTGTGGGTTCTGAAATGAGAAGGCAAATATATCTATTGGCATAATTTCTTGGCAGGATGTCTGCCATTACAGTGGGTAGGGGGTCTTACCAGTGGCCTTACCAGTTCCTCAGTGGACTCCACAATAGGGGAGAGCCCTGGAGTCCACTTGCTGGGTATGTCCATCCTGGGGAGAGAACGAAGGGCCTGAGTCATTCTTCCGTTGGCCAAAGTAGAGGCAGAGGGTAGAGATGCCTCCCCTCTTGTAAACCTTACTCCTAGCCACCTTCTTGGGGGCTTCAGAGTCCCTCAACTGAGAGGACACTCACCCCACGAAGGGCAGGTCCCTGCCGGACTTTATTCCACTGGGGGTCCTGGCAGCCCCAGCCATCGACACCTGCAAGTAAAAAAAATCCAAAGAGCTCTTCTTCAGTTTTCTAGGCTGGCCTAGTTCCCCCCAGCGGGATTTCCACCCTTCCCCCACCCAGATTTGAGGAATGGCCACCCACTGGCCACGTTGCGGTACCGTACTTACCCCAGGAAATATCTCATCTCCTCCTCCTCCTCCTCCTCTTCCTCCTCCTCCTCCTCCTCCTCTTCCTCCTCCTCCTCTTCCTCCTCCTCCTCCTCCTCCTCTTCCTCCTCCTCCTCCTTCAGTGCTGCCCAAAAGAAGAAGGTGGCATGTCAAAAACATCCATCTCTAGCTGAGCCTCTCCTTTCTCAGCCTGGCCTGTCAGCCTGCCCATCTTTTTGCCCCTGAAGGCCCCTCTGCATGAAAGCCATTTTGGGGAGAGGATCTTACAGACTCTGCAGACCTCCAGTGGTGCCTAGAGATGGGCAGCAACCACCACGGGGTGGAAGGCCGTTCTACCAATAAAAATGAATCTGCGTGCACAGCTTCAGCTGACCAGCGGCAGTCACTTCCGGGATTACAGATCCGGTAATCCTGGAAGTGACTTTACATTTTTAAATTTTAATTTAATTTTTATTTTTTTCAAAAAAAGATATCGACATGCTCTGGGAGTGATTGACGAGCCAGCAGTTTGCTGTTTTGCTGGTTCTACAATCAACCTGCCCACTTCGTCTCTCCCTATATAGAGAGTGGAGGTCTCACAGAATCGTCTATGGGGAAGCTTTGATTGTGGTGGTTCCTATCGTAGCTCAGAGCGAATAAAGCGTTTCGCTTCTCTGGGCACGTGGACAAAGAAGCTTCTCTCACCGCCCAGAGAAAGGAAAGGCTTTATTCACTCTGGGCAGTACAGAGCGAATAAAGTCCAGGCTACAGGCTGCTTTGTGCATGCCCAACAGCGAGGAAGCAAGCAGCAGGGAGAAAGGGAAGGGCTAGGCAGGAAACATAATATTGAATTTGGTTTACTTATTGTCTGACAATTGCATTAATAGGAAGACAAAAGTACCCGGTTCTAGAGCTCCCAGGGCACTTTCCTCCCCCCCCCCCATTATCTTTCACGGGAGGGAATTTTTTTAAAAAAAACTATTAGGGAGGAAAAGATAATGTGCTCCTTGTATTCCGATTAGCATAAGCCTATGAAACTTGTCTGTCAGAAATAATTCATTTCATCCCTCCCTGAAACCCAACCTTCATCAGTTTGAAGAAATCATATAGAACAGTGATGGCAAACCACAAAATCCATATGTCACCATGGGGCCTGGGTTGTTTCCATTCACAAACGGGATTTTGGAGGTGCAGGCCTAGACTCCTGGTAAGGAGTGCATGTCCCTTTCCTCCACTTGTTTTTCCCAACATGTAACTTTGGTTTTCATCCTGACCATCTGCCCCCTCACGCAATGCCCTTAGGACAGTGGTTCCCAACCTTTCTTTCACCATACCCCACCTAAGCATCTCTAAAATTGTGACCCCCCTGACATATAATTGTTACTATTCAAAAGTGAACTCCTCAGCCAAAGGAAGCCTAAAAGGCCATTAACTTGGTTTAAACAAGGTTCCAATCGCTCCCATTAAAAATCAAATTGCCCCCCTGTAGGGCGTGGGCCCCACGTTGGGAACCATGGCCTTAGTAAAAATTTTGGCTGCCCTATCCTAGTGTTGTCCCACCATGGACAGGGTTTAAGGAGAATGGGGAGGTGGTACCTGGCAAGCTCTCCTCCTACGCAACAGCAAAAGCTCTTGAAAAGTTTCCAAACTCTCTGTGAAAAAAAATAGACATGTTAGAAGAGTTGGGAAGCATGAACTTCCTCCCCTACTGCCAGATTCCTCCCATTTGAGATATCAACACTTACCCTGCAGTACATTCTGACCGCCATTCTCCTACTTTCCCCCAGTCAGAATGCTCTGGGCAGGGGCTTTTCAGGGCAGCTGACAATCTGGTTCCCTTGGCAACAGGTAACCAATGGCCATTGTCTACACTAGGAGAGCAGCTCACCTGGGTCTAGGGGAGGCCAGTGGCTGACACACACACACACACACACACACACACACACACACACACACACACACACACACACATAAAGCAACTTCATTTGAGCCAAAGGTTGAAAGGTCTTTATTGGGTTCATGCTAGAATTGTGGCGCACCTAGGTTTGAAGACAAAATTTGCTTTAGAGCACGCGAGTTGATTGCATACTATATGTCTACAGTTTTTAAAAAACAGCACATTTCCCTAAAATTGCTGCCTTCAGTTAGCTGTAGGTTGATCCTGGGGGAGGGGGTGGGGGAGATTTGGTTTAAGGCATTGTAGCTAGGTGTTGCACAAATGCTGTAGAGCAGGGGTATCAAATTCATATCATCACGGCACTGCCACATGATATATTGGGACTTTCCCCCCTCTTTCCAGCTCAAGGTCTGTGAGTTTGACAGCCTTGCTCTAGAGCAGTGTTTCCCAACCTTGGCATCTTGAAGAGATCTGGACTTCAACTCCCAGAATTCCCCAGCCAGTGAATGCTGGCTGGGGAATTCTGGGAGTTGAAGTCCAGATCTCTTCAAGTTGCCAAGGTTGGGAAACACTGCTCTAGACTAGAGCATTCTTTTCCTTTGAATCCAAAGCATTGTACAATCTTAATTCACATGCCAGGCTGAATAATTACATAGTTTGGAGAAGAGGTTAATTAGTGTTGAATACTAACATATTCCCTTGATTTCTAGATAACACCAATGCATGTTTACCTGGAGTGTGCAGCCACATTTGTCTTTTGTCACCAGTTCATTCCAAAGGCTACAAATGCGCCTGTCCAACGGATACTTTTCTCCTACCTTCTGGTGAATGTGGAGGTAGGTCTATAATTCTTGGATGCAACTGGAAGACTATAAGTCCCTGGAAGATTGGTGGAAACTCTCTTGACCTTTTAAGTATTAGTTTTGAGATTTGTACAAGCCTCATATTTTAGACGTCAGCTGTTGTGATGCAGATATTAAATATACTTTAACTGTTAAACAGAGAAGAGATAGATTTATTTATTTAATGATTTGATTTGATTTGATTTGATTTGTATGCCGCTCCTCTCCATGGACTCGGGGCGCCTAGCAACAGTGATAAAAAACAGCATGTAACAATCCAATACTAAAACAACTAAAAACCCTTATTATAAAACCAAACATACAAACATACCATGCATAAATTGTAGAAGCCTAGAGGGAAAGAATATCTCAGTTCCCCCATGCCTGACAGCAGAGGTGGGTTTTAAGGAGCTTACGAAAGGCAAGGAAGGTGGGCGCTATTCTAATCTCTGGGGGGAGTTGGTTCCAGAGGGCCGGGGCCACCACAGAGAAGGCTCTTCCCCTGGGTCCCGCCAAATGACATTGTTTAGTTGACGGGACTCGGATTAATGATGGTTTGGGTAGGCACCTATCATATCCAATTGCAGTTTTGATCCCCTGAGCCTGCTTTGTCCTCCATTATCTTAATACAGTATATCAAAATCCAATGGCAATAAGGTTAGTAGCTAGTCCTTGCCAGCTGTCATAAGACTTAAAGCAGACCTTTAAACAAATACAAATAAACAGCTAGAATATGTTTATCCATGTATTAATTTCTTTTGACAAAACAATTTTCAAGTCCTCTGAAGAATAGCTTATAACTAGAAACCAGGCCATTAGGTGTACAGTGATCCCCCGGTTATTGCGTCCCCGACCATTGCGAACAGGGTAATTTGCGATTTTTCAACCCGGAAGTAAACAACACCATCTGCGCATGCGTGCCCTTTTTCTTTCTATGGCCACGCATGCGTAGATGGTGGAGTTTGCCGGGCAGATCAGCTGCTGGGCGGCTTCCCTGGGTCTTCCCCTCTTGCTGGGGTTTCCCCTTTGCGTGGGCGGCGGGGAAACCCCAGCCCCGCTTCCCAGCTGAGTGGCGCGAGCAACGGCGTGGGCGGGCGAAGGGCGGGCGGCGCTGGCTTCCCCTCAGGAGACGCGCCTGAGTGGCCTTTTTGCTGTTCCTATGCGGGGGAAAGGCCGCTAGCCGGCTTTCGGAGCTCCTCCGGCGTCACCCGGCTTCTGGTAGAAGCCTTCTCTCTTTTTTTTCTTGCGGCGAGCCCGAGCCGTTCCTCTCTCGACCGCAGCCGAGCTTCCCTCGGCCCCCTTTGGCCCCATCGCCTCCTCCCCGCCTGCGAGACTCTTCTTCTCCGGCTTTCGGAGCTCCTCCGCCGTCACCCGGCTTCTGGCAAAAGCCTTCTCTCTTTTTTTTCATGCGCTTGGCGAGGAAAAGCAGGCGGGGAGGAGGCGACGGGGCCAAAGGGGGCCGAGGGAAGCTCGGCTGCGGTCAAGAGAGGAATGGCTTGGGCTCGCCGCAAGAAAAAAAAGAGAGAAGGCTTCTACCAGAAGCCGGGTGATGCCGGAGGAGCTCCGAAAGCACGAGCGACGGCCGGACGAGCGGCGGCGGCACCAGCAGCGGCGGCACGAGCGGCGGCGGCACCGCCGGTGAGGGAAGCCAAGCCGGCCAGGCTCAGCGGATCAAGCCCGGCTCCTCTCGGCCCAGCATCCTGGGCCAAGCGTCTGCCTTCCGTCACTGAGCCTGGCTCGCCTGGAAGATCGTAGCGCGCGTTGGCTGCAGCGGCGGGGGAAGCCAAGCCGGCAGCAATGTCGCCGCCGCTGCAGCCAACGCGCGCTACGATCTTCCGGGCGAGCCAGGCTCAGTGACGGAAGGCAGCCGCTTGGCCCAGGATGCTGGGCTGAGAGGAGCCGGGCTTGATCCGCTGAGCCTGGCTGGCCCGGAAGATGGCAGCGCGTGTTGCCTGCGCCGATGAGGGAAGCCAAGCCGGCCAGGCTCAGCGGATCAAGCCCGGCTCCTCTCTGCCCAGCATCCCGGGCCAAGCGGCTGCCTTCCGTCACTGAGCCTGGCTCGCCCGGAAGATCGTAGCGCGCGTTGGCTGCAGCGGCGGGGGAAGCCAAGCCGGCAGCAATGTCGCCGCCGCTGCAGCCAACGCGCGCTACGATCTTCCGGGCGAGCCAGGCTCAGTGACGGAAGGCAGCCGCTTGGCCCGGGATGCTGGGCCGAGAGGAGCCGGGCTTGATCCGCTGAGCCTGGCTGGCCCGGAAGATGGCAGCGCGTGTTGCCTGCGCCAGGGCGAACTTCTGCGCTTGGCTTGAGGGCTCAGTTGGGAAGGCGCGCGGGTGTTTTAAAACGTCCCCGCCGACATGGGGGGCTCGCTAGCACCCCCCCCGAACCCCCAACCCGGGTTAGGGGGGTGCTAGCGAGCCCCCCATGTCGGCGGCGACGTTTTAAAACACCCGCGCCGCCCCCAATCTTCGGCTCCTCGCTAGCGCTGCAGAAGTAAAAACACATGCGCAGATGGTGTTTTTACTTCCGCAGCGCTACTTCGCGAAAACCTGCTCGTTGCGGGGGGTCCTGGAACGGAACCCTCGCAACGAGCGGGGGATCACTGTATTGTCTCCATTCAAGGAAGCACTAATGTCAGCTATTGATATAGGAAGCCTAAAGCTACTGTGATTCTTAGGTGCAATGTTAAGTGGCTGTTCTTGGTGCTTGAATGAGTGGTGAAGTTAGTATCCAGAGTGATAATTCTTCATATGTGTACTTTGACAGAATTGAGAGTTGTGAGTAAAGGTAATAACATTGATGTGGTGGTGCATCTTGGCACAAATGATTTGTCCCAGAGAAATGTCAATGTAGTAAAAAGAGATTTTCAATGTCTAAGTGTGGAGCTGGGTAAAATAGCAGATTCAGTGACTTTCTCAGAGGTGTTACCGGTTTGTGGCCAAGAGGATAAAACAACGTGTATCATAGAGTTTAATGTGTGGTTAAAGCAGTGGTGTAAAGCTGAAGGTTTTGGCTATGTAAGTCATGATGTCAGTAGGTGGTCTAATAGGGAGTTGTTTAAGAGGGATGGTTTGCATCCATCATACAGAGGTACCCAGGTACTCGGTGAGGAATTCAGAACTTTTTTGGACAGGCATTTAAACTAGGTAAAGGGGACAGAGATGTAACTGATGTGGGTGATTTCTGTCCCCGACCAATGAGGATAAAGCAGTTTTTGGAAGCTTATGAAAAGGGAGCTGCAAATAAAATAGATGTAGTTGTTGATGATAAGGGGCAAACTAATAATGAAAATAATGTTCTTCGTGTAATGTGCACGAATGCTCGAAGCTTGAGCAACAAGCTCTGTGAATTAATGGCCATAATATCTAGAGATAATTTGGACCTGGTTGCCATAACTGAGACATGGTTTAAGGATTCTAATGAATGGGAAATATCCACACCATGATATACACTGTATAGGAAGGATAGAATAGAGAGAAGGGGAGGTGGAGTAGCCATTTATGTTAAAGAAACTCTAAAAACAACACTAATTCAAAATACATGTCAAGATCTAGTGACCCTCTGGATTTGCATGCAAAATAAAGACGGTTCTGTCATTAGAATTGGGGTGATCTATAGGCCTCCAGGGCAATCTGAGGAATATGACAACAAGATGGTGGATGAAATTACCCAAATGGCAGTAAAGGGAGATATTGTGGTTATGGGTGATTTCAACATGCCTGATGTTGACTGGAATATCCCCAGTGCCCTTACAAGCAAAAGTAAGAATATAGTAGAGGCCTTTACAGGAGCAGCTCTGGCACAGCTGGTTAAGACACCAACTAGAGGGGAGAATATTCTAGATTTAGTTTTTACGAATGGGAATTGGGTTTCAGATGTCAAGGTGGGAGAAAATTTAGGTTGCAGTGACCATCTATGTTTGTGGTTTGATGTAAAAACTCATTATGAGCAATCCTATAATGCAAACAAAGTATTGGATTTCAGAAAAACAAATTTTAATGCAATGGGGGAATATTTAGATAATGAATTAAAGGGGAGGGATAAAATGGCAGGAGCGAGCACCCAGTGGACTGTATTTAAAAAGGCCATCTTAAAAGCCACTGGACTGTATGTAAGACAAATAACTAAAGGTAAAAGGAAGAAGAAACCGCTATGGTTTAGCAATGATGTAAGGACTATAGTCAATGAAAAAAAGGCTGCCTATAGGAGGTATAAAGAGTCTGGAAGTATAGCTGATAGGGAGGTGTATAAAATGAGACAGAAGGAGGCGAAACAGATAATATATGCTGCTAAAGCCTCAAAAGAGGAAGAAATTGCCAAATCTCTAAAGAAGGGGGATAAAACCTTCTTCAAATATATTAGTGATAAGAAGAAGAAAAACTGCGGCATCACGAAGCTTAGTACCGGGAAAAATACATGCATTAATGGGAATAAGGAGATCGCTGACCATTTCAATAGCTACTTCTGTTCAGTTTTCTCAAAAGACACCTTACAAAATAATACTATAGAGGGATATAGCATTGCCTCCAACTGTACGGATTCAGCTCCAGTGATCTTAGAAGCCGATGTCTTAGAAGAACTTGAACGATTAAAGATAAATAAGGCAATGGGTCCAGATGGCATCCACCCCAGAGTTCTTAAAGAACTCAGATCTGTCATTGCTACCCCCCTGACTGATTTGTTTAACCAATCCTTGTTAACAGGAGATGTTCCTGAGGATTGGAGAACGGCAAGTGTTGTGCCTATCCACAAGAAGGGCAGTAGAGAAGAAGCTGGTAACTACAGGCCAGTTAGCTTGACATCAGTTGTCGTTAAAATGATGGAGACTCTACTGAAAAAGAGGATAAATCAGCACCTAAAAAACAATAACTTATTGGACCCAAATCAGCATGGCTTTACTGAAGGCAAATCATGTCAGACTAATCTCATTGATTTCTTTGACTATGTCACAAAGGTGTTGGATGAAGGTGGTGCCGTGGATATTGCCTACCTGGACTTCAGCAAAGCCTTTGATACGGTTCCACATAAAGAGCTGATAGATAAATTAGTGAAGATTGGACTTAATCCCTGGATAGTTCAATGGATTTGCAGCTGGCTGAAGCATAGACACCAGAGGGTTGTTGTGAATGGCGAGTATTCTGAGCAGAGTCAGGTTACAAGCGGTGTGCCACAAGGGTCTGTTCTGGGTCCTATTCTTTTTAATATGTTTGTGAGTGACATAGGGGAAGGTCTGGTAGGGAAGGTTTGCCTATTTGCCGATGACTCTAAAGTGTGCAATAGGGTTGATATTACTGGAGGCGTCGGCAATATGGTAAATGATTTAGCTTTACTAGATAAATGGTCAAAGCAATGGAAACTGCAGTTTAATGTTTCCAAATGTAAAATAATGCACTTGGGGAAAAGGAATCCTCAATCTGACTATTGTATTGGCAGTTCTGTGTTAGCAAATACTGTACTTCAAAAGAAAAGGATTTAGGCGTAGTGATTTCTGACAGTCTCAAAATGGGTGAACAGTGCAGTCAGGCAGTAGGGAAAGCAAGTAGGATGCTTGGCTGCATAGCTAGAGGTATAACAAGCAGGAAGAGGGAGATTATGATCCCGCTATATAGAATGCTGGTGAGACCACATTTGGAATACTGTGTTCAGTTCTGGAGACCTCACCTACAAAAAGATATTGACAAAATTGAACGGGTCCAAAAACGGGCTACAAGAATGGTGGAAGGTCTTAAGTATAAAACGTATCAGGAAAGACTTAATGAACTCAATCTGTATAGTCTGGAGGACAGAAGGAAAAGGGGGGACATGATCGAAACATTTAAATATATTAAAGGGTTAAATAAGGTCCAGGAGGGAAGTGTTTTTAATAGGAAAGTGAACACAAGAACAAGGGGACACAATCTGAGGTTAGTTGGGGGAAAGATCAAAAGCAACATGAGAAAATATTATTTTACTGAAAGAGTAGTAGATCCTTGGAACAAACTTCCAGCAGACGTGGTAGATAAATCCACAGTAACTGAATTTAAACATGCCTGGGATAAACATATATCCATCCTAAGATAAAATACAGAAAATAGTATAAGGGCAGACTAGATGGACCATGGGGTCTTTTTCTGCCGTCAGACTTCTATGTTTCTATGTTTCTATGTATTCTACCGACCATGAAATTTTCCAAGTGCATATTGGACCAGAAGGCGTAGTTCAGGAGCAACAACCCCTGATACCTGAATGGCCAGAAATAATCTATTTTCAGGACATGGATTGGAAAAGAGGATTCCTCTACTGGATTGATGATAAAGGAGAACTGATGCGCTACAATATAGCAACCAAGACAAAATTAATAATTCCTACAAACTCACCAGGTGAAACACCATCTCAATGTCTTTTTGTAGTGTGGTCACCAAAACTGGACACACTACTCTAGGTGTAGTCTACCCAAGGCTTTGTAGAGTGGTATTATACTTTTGTATCTATACTGTTTGTTTTAATATTTCCTATGAATGAAACATTTTTAGGGCAAAGAAGAAAATATAGCCTCCTTATTAGGAATTTAATTGAAGAATTAAAAAAATCAAAATAGGCATAAAAACTTTGAACTAAACACACAGACATTATCTCCCACTGGCAGGATTGGAATATGGAGACTTGGAGTAGGAATCATTGCACTGTAGAATAGTAATTGTAGAGAGAAACCTGAGACCATATTGGTCCCAAGCACCACAGTCCTTATCATTGAGCCAGACTTGAAAATTACAGAAAGGTTCTATTTAAGATATCTACAAATAACTGTTAGACTCTAAAATGATTTGGAGGTGAGGGTGTCAAGACCTATTCCAGTTTTAGATGAAACAAAGGAAAGGGCAGCAGCAGGGGTGAAATTCAGCAGGTTTTGACAGGTTCTAGAGAACCCGGTAATGGAAACTTTGAATAGTTTGGAGAACCAGCAAATACCATCTGGCTAGCCGCAGTGTGGGGAGGGACTGGAGATTTTGCAATGTCCTTCCCCTGCCATGCCCACCAAGCCCCATTTTGAATTCATTCATTCATTCATTCATTCATTCATTCATTCATTCATTCATTCATTCATTCATTCATTCATTCATTCATTCATTGGATTTGTATGCAGCCCTCTCTGGGGACTCGGGAAAGCTCACAACATATCAATACAGTGTTCCCTCAATTTTCGCGGGGGATGCGTTCCAAGACCGCCCGCGAAAGTCGAATTTCCGCGAAGTAGAGATGCGGAAGTAAATACACCATTTTTGGCTATGGACAGTATCACAAGCCATCCCTTAACACTTTAAACCCCTAAATTACCATTTCCCATTCCCTTAACAATTTAGTCACCATTATTACTGGTATTCACCATTGAATAAGACACTTAGTAATCCTGATATTTATAAACATAATTATTTATTAACAATAATTATTTTTTTTGTTATTTATTTGCAAAAATTATTAGTTTGGCGATGATGTATGACGTCATTGGGCGGGAAAAACCGTGGTATAGAAAAAAAATCGCGAAGTATTTTTTTATTAATATTTTTTTAAAAACCGTGGTATAGGCTATTTGCGAAGTTCGAACCCGTGAAAATTGAGGGAACACCGTATAACAATACATCTAAAAATCCTTCTTTTCTTATTCTCTATACCCCCTTCCTTGACTCTAATTCCCCTCAACATGTTTTTCTCTTTTCTCTGTCTATTCTTTACTCTTGTTTTTTCCCTCAACTCTTCTCTACTTCTTTCCTTACTATCAAAAATTCCTCAAACAATACCTGATGTTTATTATATAGACTACAAATGTTATGAGATACAATCTAATTATTGTTGCATTACCCTGTCTTACCTTTGCTTTTTCTATTTTTGTAAAGCTCAATAAAGATTATTTTATAAAAATCCAATTAATACGTCTACAAAGACTTTAAAAAAACCTCTAATATAATTTAAAAAAACATTCATCGCTATTCACCCAGGTCAGCAGTTAATATGCATAGTACATTTGGTTTTAATCTATTCATTCTGTCCTTAGATAAACTAAATGAAAATAATTCTGAATGCTTGTTATGTTGAACCCCCAACTTCCAACCAAACACAGCTGGCTTTTGTCCCTAAAGTGGGACTAGAATTTACAGTTTCCCTCTTTCTATCATGATGCCTTAAAACTGCTACACCAAACATTCTAGCAGCGGCAATGGAGCGCGTAGTCTCACTCCATTGCCGCCGGTCTTGCATGCGACATGCATGCACAACCTAAGCGATTCTGGCAGCTAAAATCAGTGAGGTTTTGCTTCCATGCGTGCGCAGAATTTTTGCTGCCAGAAGAACGTCTGTGCACGAGATTACGGTTGCTGCACATGCGCAGCATCCAGAATCTCACACCGGCACCTAGAGCGGCAGCTGGCGAAAGCACCCTGCCTGACCTCCAGCCACATGCCTGCTCTCACACACCGCAGGAGAGATATGCCTGTGGCACAGGACAGCACAGAGCAGGCCACGTGGCCAGAGCCCGGGGCCACCCGGCCTGGTCCCCAGGCCATGCTCTCAGCGCCCCTGCAGGTTGTCACACACCGGAGCAAGGTAAGGGCTGGGCTGGCAGCTCGCAGTGTGGCATGGCTTGGCTTGGGCATTTTTGGTAGGGACAGGAATGATGGCCCACCCCTGGTGCTACGTGATGCCCATTTGTTAATTCTTATCAATATACTTATTAACTTTGCAGCGTCCTGAGCTCTTCAAGATGCCTCAACGCGAGCAGAGGGGTGGAGCCAGCTGCGGAGCCGAATGGACGGTGAGGAGGAGAGCTCCGGTTATTCCTCCACTTTTGAGGTGTTCGATCGGTCCTTCTTCGACCACAGACTACATGAGGAGGTATCTGACCAGTGGGGAGCCCTGTTAGCCGGTTTTCTTTTCGGGCAGGGGTCTGAGATGGCGGATCAGGAATTTCCCTAAAGAAGATCGTGCAATATGGCGGCCTGAGGGACTCCCGGCTGGAGATTCCTATACTGATACTGGCGAGGCGATTGTACAGAACGGAAAGGTGTGACCTCAAATTTCTACGCAACTGCCGAGACAGAAACTTGATCCCCAAATGCTGCCAACTAAAATTCCATTCTAAAACCCCATCTGAAATAACCGAGAAACTCGGTGTCTAACTTTAAATCTTTATTCTCTGCAGGAGACTAACTAGACGCGGATACACTTTCACTCAGACGCGAGCTAGAGAGAAGCGCGTAAGACCGGAGGCACTTTCCTTTTATACTGTTTCACCCGGCAACAAGCGACGCCTGACAGCTCTACAAAGATTGGCGCCAAACCGTAGCAGCCAATGAGAAGCAGGCAAACAACTTCTAATACAAACAGTGAATTCTGCTTAACAACTCTACTTTTAGACTTTACCCAGCTACAGAATATTGTGGAATCTTCTGGTCATAACACCCCTCCCCCTTCTGGATGGATTTTTACAGGTTTTATTCGGACAAGCAAGTAATGAAGTCTTCGAGCCGAGCAGGCTTCCTGGGGGTGCGTTCTGACCGGCGTGGTTCGTTCAGGACCTGGACATCTACGGAGCACGAAGGTTCTTCTGGTCCTGCAGGTGAAGAACTTCCCCGGCTGGAGCATGGTGGAGCTGGGGCAGCGCTGGAATGGTCACTAAACCCAGGTAAGTCCCAATCTATTTGTTCCTGGGCACGGCTGGGTCTGGTATAACTCCCTGTGGGGAGTGAAGCATTAGAAACCCCATTACTAGTGTCAGCCATATTCCCTCTGATACTGGCTGTTTCCAGTCTCCCCCTGACATGGTCTATGTGCCTCTTCCAGAGGCGTCCATCATCCAGTTTGACCATATATGTTTTAGGACCTGTTTGCTCAGTCACTATCCCAGTCTCCCACTGTTTGCCCCTGTCAAAATTTTTTACATACACCTTTTGTCCCACAAACATTGACCTTTCAGGGGTTGTTACATACTCTGGCTTCATCTTAACATAAGAGGGGTGCAGCCTATCTAAAGGAGACCTCAATCTCCTTCCCATGAGTAGTTCAGCTAGGCTTCTATTGGTAGTTAGGCTCGGTGTTATGTGCTGAGTTAATAGGAAGGTGTCCAGTCTTTCTTGTATCTCCCCTGGAGATGACCTTTTTATGGCCTCTTTGGCCACACGAACATATCTTTCTGCCATACCATTAGCCCAGGCTGCGTGGGGTGAGACCAAGGCATGTCTTACTCCCAATTGGGCTACGAACAGCTCCAGCTGTCTAGAGGTGAATTGGGGTCCATTATCCGAAACCAGGACATCTGGACACCCATGGGTTGCAAACAACCTCCTTAAGACTTGTATAATTGTGGAAGATGTGGTGGACCCTAACAATATAACATCCAACCATTTGGAGTATGCATCCACCACTATCAAAAACATATTGGTGCCCACCGGTCCGGCCAGATCTATATGTACCCTTGACCAGGGCCCTTGGGGTGTGTCCCACTGTGCAGGGGTGGTTTTAGGGGGATTTGGCCTTGTGTCCTGACAAGGGCTACATGCGGCCACCCAATCTTCAATTCCCTTGTCTAATCCTGGCCACCATAGATACCCTCTGGCCAAAGCTTTCATCCTGACCACCCCAGGGTGCCCCTGGTGCAGCATGTTCATGACTTGAGGCCTCAGTGCAGTGGGTATAACCACCCTGTCACCCCACAAAATACAATCCTGCATCACAGAGAGTTCCAGCCTCTTGGTTTTAAAATCCAGCACTGAGTGGTCTTTACCATTTGGTGGCCACCCTTTCAATATGTATTGGAGGACTTTTCCCAACACCAGGTCCTTTTTAGTTTCAATGGCCACCTCTTTGGCAGTAATAAGGGATGGTGTACCTAAATCAATGAGGAGGACATCTCCTGCAGGGGCAGGGTCCTCCACCCTTTGCCCTAATGGACAGCGACTAAGACCATCAGCATGATTAATCATTGAGCCCCCCTTAAGTACAAGGATGTAATCATACCCTGACAAAAAATAGTCCAACGGGACATGCGGGGGGACATAAAAGGTGGAGTTGGCCGCCCGGTGGCTAACAGCCCTAACAAGGGTTTATGGTCAGTGACCAGTTGGAATGGTCTCCCCAATAAGTAGTTGTGAAACTTTTTCACCCCAGCTACCAATGCGAGTGCCTCTCTATCTATCTGGGCATAATTACGTTCTGTCAGGGACAACGTCCTTGAAAAGTATGCCACTGGGGCTTCCTGGCCATTTGGCAATATGTGGGCCAGGACCTCTCCCACCCCATACGGGGATACATCGCATGTAAGCCTAAGTGGCAACGTGGAACTATATTGTACCACGACACTTTGTGAGGTCAAGAGGTCTTTGATATTATTAAAAGCCTGTTGTTCTGTCTCACCCCATCTCCATGGCGCTCCCTTGTGGAGAAGTCGATGAAGCGGCTCAGCTGCTGAGGCTTTCTGTTTCAGAAAAACAGAGTAAAAATTTAATAGCCCCAAAAATGCTTGCAGCTCTGTTCTAGAGGTGGGGGCAGGGGCATCCTTAATGGCTCTGATTTTCTCCTCAGTGGGGTGTATGCCTGCTTCATCTATCCTAAACCCCAGGAAGTCCACTGAGGAAGTTCCCCACACACACTTTTCTGGCTTTAGCCTTAATCCTTTAGCTTGTAACCTAGCCAGAACCTGTCGAATTCTACAGTGCAGTTGGTCTGGAGTGTCCCCTGATATTAAAATATCGTCAAAGTAGGGGACCACCCCCCTAATTCCCCAGAGCAATCGTTCCATGATTCGCTGGAATATACCCGGGGCGACACTTATGCCAAATTGCAGTCGAGTACATTTAAAGGCCCCCCTGTGTGTCACAATTGTTTGCGCCAGGGCTGTGGCATCATCCACTGGCAACTGCTGGAATGCCTGTGCAAGGTCCAGCCTCGCAAAAATTTTCCCAGACCCCAGGGTATGCAGCAACTGCTGCACAACAGGTATCGGATAGGAGTTGTGCTGTAACGCCTTATTCAAGGTAGATTTATAATCCGCAGAAACTCTCAGAGATCCATCAGGCTTCAGGGGGGTGACAATAGAGGTCTCCCAGGGGGCATGTTCGACAGGAACCAAAATACCCTGAGCCTGAAGTTTCTGCAATTGGGCATCCAATTTATCCATTAGGGGCAGTGGTACCCTGCGAGGTTTTAACCGGAAGGGCGGGACAGCAGGATCCAAAGAAAAAGAAATGGGTGGCCCCTTATAGGTACCCAAACCCTGTTTAAAAACCTCCGGAAATTCCTGGACAAAATCAGGCTCCTTCAAACAAGTCACTTTGTGAAGACCAGTGACAGCTAACCCCAAAGGAACCATCCAATCAAGTCCCAAAAGGGAATGATTCGCCCCCTCAATAACTAGAATAGGCAACATACAATGTACATTTCTAAAAGTTATAGGCACCCTAGTGCTTCCCAAAACCCGGATTGGGTGTCCCTGGAAGTCTTTAATAGCAATGTCCAGCGGCTTTAGCGAGTCCAGGGACAACGAAGGCACATACAGTCTCAGTTTATGCCACGGCATTAAAGTAAATTTAGAGCCTGTGTCCAGCTCCATGTGGCATGGTTGATGATTCAACATGAGAGGGACAATAATCTTATTAGGGGCTGGCGGGTAGGTGCCACAGTCCGTGGATGTGCGGTTACCTTGGTTGCCGTCCCTCAAAGTGTTGCTCCCCGGTCTCCAGTTCCCTCTTCCTTGTTGTCTGAATGGTCGGTAGACTCAATGAGATGGAAAGGTGGGCAGCAGGTCTTGATTGAAGGGGGTGTCGTCAGGCAGGATGGCTCGGCAGATGGCGGCAATGTGGCCACGTTTGTCGCAGCGGCGGCAGAAAGCATCCTTAAAGGGACATCTCGAGTGGGCATGCTGACCACGACATCCGGCACAGCCTTGGAAGGATGGACGAGGTTGTCTGGTTGGCGGTACCCGTAGCTGGCAGCAGTGGTCTTCATATGGGTCGAACTCAGAAGTACTGTAGTCGTGTTGATGGTTGGCGGGGGTGCAAGGTGCCTCAGCGATCTTAAAAACTGTGGCCAGCTTGTCGTTTGACTTAAGGTCAGCTGCAGCAGCTTCAGCGACTTCCGCGGTTTGAGCTGCCTTAATCACATCTTGTAGTGACGAGTCGTCAGCTGCCAGCAGTTTATTCCGGATAGAAACATTTCTCATGCCAAATATAATGGCATCAGTTAACCTAGCCTCAGGATTGTCAAACTGACACTTGGCTAAAATAGTCCTGAAGCAAGTGGCAAACTGGTTAATAGATTCCCACTCAGCTTGAGCCATCCAGGAGAACTGGTGCCTGAAAACCCTGGCAGGTTTCGTTGGCTTAAAATGAGCTGCCAACTTAGCCATCAAAGTGTCCCATGGAACCGAATTTGCAGGTTCTGGGTCCGTCAAGGTCTCTGCCAGGTCAAAAATTTGAGTCCCGCAGTAGTTCAGAAATAAAGCCCTTTTACGGCCGTTGTCAGCATCTTTCATGCCGGCGGCTTCCAAGAAAATTTCAAATTTAGCCATATAGGCTGTCCAAGTTGACCTCTCAGGGTCAAATAATTCAGGCGGCTGATGATCAAAGGGGTCGCCATAATGATTTTTTCCGTAAAAAAAATCGCCTCTAGATCCTCGTCGCCAGTGAAATAACCGAGAAACACGATGGCTAACTTTAAATCTTTATTCTCTGCAGGAGACTAACTAGACGCGGATACACTTTCACTCAGACGCGAGCTAGAGAGAAGCGCGTAAGACCAGAGGCACTTTCCTTTTATACTGTTTCACCCGGCAACAAGCGACGCCTGACAGCTCTACAAAGATTGGCGCCAAACCGTAGCAGCCAATGAGAAGCAGGCAAACAACTTCTAATACAAACAGTGAATTCTACTTAACAACTCTACTTTTAGACTTTACCCAGCTACAGAATATTGTGGAATCTTCTGGTCATAACACCATCCACTGAACGGATCCTGAAAAGAACTGAATTAGCCGTTATCAGAAATGAACTCCACAGGAAAAGATTCCTAGTAGACCAAACCAACAAAGACCTACTCACTCTTCATCTCAAACTTAGCAACAGAATCCACCCAATACTCTGGGACCAATCTAAACAACTAGCCCTCTGGAGAGCTGAAACAGAAACCTCCCTCAATACAGACATACACACCAAGAAACTCCACAATTTGGAAAAACACCAGAAATCCAAACCCTTTCCACAGCAACTCATGAAGAATACAGTACATAATTTACCGTACATGACCCTCACCACAGCAGAAACCAACGTCCTCTCCAAAGGATTCAACTTTGCAGTCGCCCCCAAACGCATCACCACTGAAAACATCATATGCGGAGTTGAAGCCACTCTAACCAAAATCAACCAAGATGAAGCCAACAAAATCAGACTTGAAGTCACCAATGTCCTCTGCTCCAGCATTCCACCCCGAAGCAACTTACATAAAGATGAACAAAAAGCACTCACCAACTTGAGGAAAGACAATAACATAATCATCCTCCCAGCAGACAAAGGCAAAGCCACTGTGGTGATGAACACATCTGACTACCAAGACAAGCTATCCAACCTACTCCAAGACTCCGCTTACAAACCTCTAAGTACAGATCCTACCACCTACCTGGAAAAAACCACCAAGTCCAAAATAAAAGCTTCTCCCATCAGTGAAGAAATCCAGCAAAGAATCATCCCCAGAGAAAAATCATCCAGATGCCCCAAGCTCTATGGCCTCCCCAAGATACACAAAGAAGGAACACCACTCAGACCCATAGTCAGCTCCATAGGCTCACCCCTACAGAATCTTGCCAAATTTCTTGCCAAACAACTCTAGCCCTATGCAGAATCCATCATGTCTCATGTACAAAACTCATTCCAATTCACAGAAATCATAAAGGAACAAAACCTACAACCCAGCGACCTTCTCGTAAGCTTCAATGTCATATCTCTCTTCACCCAAGTGCCTATGAAATAAGCCCTGACAGCCATCCAAAACAAATACAACCCCCCGAAGCACATCTTAGATCTGACCAACCACTGCCTGATGAATACATACTTCATCCACAATGGACAAAGATACAAAGAGATAGAAGGAGCCCCCATGGGATCACCCCTGTCACCCATCATCGCAAACTTATACATGGAATATTTTGAAACCAACACCTTGGACAAATCTGAACACAAACCCAAACTCTGGCTTAGATATGTAGATGATACCTTCGTAATTTGGCCACATGGGAAAGAAAAACTGGACAGCTTTCTCACACATCTCAACAGCCTACACCCCAAAATACAATTCACCATGGAAATAGAAACCAACAACAAACTTCCCTTCCTGGATGTCCTAATCTATAAAAAACCCAATGGCTTCCTAGGACATACCATCTACCAGAAGAAGACACACACCAACCACTACCTGAACGCAAAATCCCACCACCAACCTGCACAGATCAATTCCGTAGCCAAGACCCTCATTTCCAGAACCAAACGCCTAGCCGACAAAGACCACCTGGAACCTGAATTACACAGTCTCACAAATGTATTAATTTCCAATGGATTCCAAAGAGAGGCAATCAACAACTTAATCCATAAAGAGACACCCCCCAAGAACCAAGACACAGAACAGGACAATGGTATCGCCCTCCTCCCTTACATCAAAGGCACCACAGATAAAATCAGTAAAATTCTCCGCAAACATAACATCAAGACAGCCTTTGGTACAGATTAAAAAATAGCCAACATCCTAAGAAACCCGAAAGACAATACCCAGCTAGAAAACCAGGGAGTTTATCAAATACCATGTAAAATCTGCCCAGCCACATATATTGGACAAACTAACAGGAGAGTAAATGCACGTGTTGCAGAACATAAGAATGCATTAAAGAAAAAAGAAAAGACCTCCTCCCTTTTCCAACACTTCAAAACTACAGGACATGAAATTGATTTTGACAGTACTAAATTAATTTCCAAAACAGAACACTACAGGAAAAGAATAATCATGGAAGCCATCGAGATAGAAAAACATCCCCAAAATATGAACAAGCGGGATGATACCTCCCGCCTACCAGACATCTGGAAACCAGCCCTCAAACGTAACCCAGCCATAAAAACTGAAACTAGACTCAGAACACACATTGCAAAACAATCAAGCAGCCTGCAAGCTCCAACTACTCAGGATATCACACCTAATCAACAACCATTAACTAATCAGCATACTTCAGCTCCATCAACGACCCAAGATGTTACCCCACTGACTCACCAGGAAGTTTCTACACAGCAGGCAATTGCTGAGCCATCAAACCATACCCAGTCACCAGTATTTATAGAAGGAAGGCAGCTCAGGTCTCGCAGTGTTCGCCTTAGTACAAGGACAGAAACACCAGCCTGAAGATGATGAGTGTGACCTCGTCGAAACGTCACCAGAAATTTCCAAATCCTACACGGGAAGAAACCCGAATATACCAAGACCGTCATACCTGTACCCGTGAAAATCTACGAAAACATATATACACACATATATATATATACTCTTTGACCTCCCCACATCTTCCTGATTATCTTTTAATCAAATCACCACTATGCCGTAATTCTCCCCAAGCAAGTTATTACAATTGCTTATGAATTCCTACAGTGTATCCCAGAAACACCCCTGGGGGAAGTGAATGTCAATTATTTTTCTTACTAGCTCAGCCCTGCTTATGGCTTGCCAAAGAGATCAACTTACTTAGTGACTGCTGTAGCTCATGCAGGACTGTGAATGAAGAAATCGAGGCATTCAGCACTATGCCAACACCAGGTGTGGAGCGAGATGCATAATACAAGTGTGTTACAGTGCTCCAGAAGAACAGATTTTCAAATACAGCGAGTCCTAAGGGATCCTGATTTTTCAGCATTGTATCAGGGAAAGTATATTTTCCAGAACCATCTACCTTTACTGTTTCGATGGACTAAAAAAACCCAAAAAGCAATATGAGAACAATATTCAGACTTGCAGAACTATCACTAATTGTTTTAATTAAATAGCCATGCTTTCTGATAACCCAAGGCAATTCTCTATGGCACATTTTGCTCAAATTCTCCAGATCATGTGGTTTATACATTGTGGCCCTCTATATCTAAATGGTCTCTTTATTTATGTTATTTCAGGTTTGCTTGGTTTGTTTGGTTATTTCAGGTTTGTTTGGTTAAGGAATTTTAGGTATTCATTTTGGTTCAGCCAATTGTACCACTTGTCCCAGATTTTATGAAATTCAGATTCATCCTTATCTTGAAGTGCCAATGACAATCTAGTAATTTCCATGCACTTTAGTACTTTGATTATAATGTTTAACATTGATGAGATTGACTCCTTTTTCCAATTTTGTCCATAGAGTATTCTAGCAGCTGTTGTGACATGTAAGATTATATACCTATCCTCTTTCTTAAAATTCTCCCTAGACGCCCAAGAGCAGGGGTAGGCAAAGTTGGCTCTTCTATGACTTGTGGACTTCAACTCCCAGAATTCCTGAACCAATCATGCTAGCACAGGAATTCTGGGAGTTGGAGTCCACATGTCATAGAAGAGCCAATTTTGCCTACCCCTGCCCAAGAGGAAAAGCTCAGGTTTTAAGAAAACAGTTTGTGATATAGAATAGAATAGAATAGAATTTTATTGGCCAAGTGTGATTGGACACACAAGGAATTTGTCTTGGTGCATATGCTCTCAGCGTACATAAAATAAAATATACATTTGTCAAGAATCGTGTGGTACAACACTTAATGATTGTCATAGGGGTCAAATAAGCAATGAAGAAGCAATATTAATAAAATCTTAGGATATAAGCACCAAGTTACAGTCATACAGTCAACATGGGAGGAAATGGGTGGTAGGAATGATGAGAAAAACTAGTAGCTCAATACAGTTTTTAATTTTTAACCAATAGGTTTTGGCCCTGAGGCAGGTTCACCATAGGTGGTAGTAGGTACCAATCTCTTTTCTATATTTCCAGCAGACTGCTGAAAGATTTGGGAACATTTTAGCAAGCTATGCTGGTGGAAGGTGCCTACAATATTACGTTTAATTGAAGAACATAAACACATTTTTGGGATTTGTTTTCATAAATCACAAGGGGGAGGGAGGGGGAGGGAGAGAGAGAGATGCAAACTATAGGTAGCTTTGAATTTGAAATGGGATGAAGTGCACACCTTTTTATGCATACTGATCCAATAGAGTCTATTAGTGATGTAATCGAGTCAATCCCGCGGGCTCTTCAGCAATTAATACCACAAGCACATGTCTGTCTGATCCATCCATCCCTGCAGCTTCTATTGCAGTCCCATCCTTCTCACCAAAATTCACCCAGTACATGTATCTGTGATAAGGTAGAAAACCAGAACAAAATGCTTCACGAGCAGAGTTAAATCTTGACGTAGTCATGTTTGGAGTAGAGCTATTTAAATAATTGGGAGAAGTTAGTGTGACTACATTTAGGAAAATTTGCTGGCATTAATCTACTGCCATAATGTACATTTCTCTAATTCTTTGCTATTTATATGGGTTGGACATACATGCACAGATATACACAGAAAACAGTGTACAGTGGTACCTCTACTTAAGAACGCCTCTACTTAAGAACTTTTCTAGATCAGAACCGGGTGTTCAAGATGTTTTTTGCCTCTACTTAGAACCATTTTCTACTTAAGAACCCGAGCCTGGAAAAATTTCCAAGGAAATTTGAGAGTGGCACGAAGGCCCGGCTAGTTTCCTGCCATTCCCCCTTTAATCCCGGCCATCTCGGGCTTTTCTAGGCTGCCAGAGGAGCCTTTGGGTGGCGCTTAAGGAGGTTTTGGCAGTCCAGAGTGAACGAAGCATTTTCCTTTCTCTGGGCGCTTGCAGAGGGAATAAACCTCTGCCAGCGCCCAGAGAAAAGAAACGCTCCCTTCGCTCTGGGCAGCAACTGTCCTCCTCCTCTTCTTCCTCCCACCCAAATTCCAAGCTTTTATTTCCTTCCTAATGAGTTTTCATGCATTATTTGCCTTTACATTGATTCCTATGGGAAAAATTGCTTCTACTTACAAACGTTTATACTTAAGAATCTGATCACGGAACGAATTAAGTTCTTAAGTAGAGGTACCACTGTATATCTTTTGTGCAATTTGCCGTTTTGCTGTTTGCTGGGAGGCAAATTGCTGTTTTTTCCTTGTTTTCCTCCCCCAAAACTAAGGTGCATCTTACATTCCAGTGCATCTTATACTCCAAAAAATATGGAAGTTGCCCGGTGTCCAAATTTTGATCACACGACCATGGGGATGCCACAGTGCTCGTAAGGGTGAAAAACAGTCATAAGTCACTTTTTAAAAAGTGCTGTTGTAGCTTTGAATGGTTACTAAACAAACTGCTGTAAGTCGAACACTAACCGTATGTAAAAATTTGAGATTCCAGCTCTAAAGACTTATGGAATTTCTGGAAAGAACAGTGAATTCTTACTGGATTTGGCAACCTCTTGAAACTCTGGGCATTTTTAATAAATAATTTAGATCTTGGAGATGTTATATGGGCAGGCTTCAAATAACATAGTACTGGCAGGCATCATGTATGCATGAAATTATATCACTATTACAACACTGTAAATACAGTAGCGTCTATTCTGAAACTTGTACTTTTTTTCTGGAAATATAACCAGCTGCTTCGGCACCAGATTTTTCTCTAGGACCTTTACATAGCCCCTACCATCAATGAAACCAGTGAAAATGGCATGAGGATAATTGCTGGCCCAGTATAACTGCCCTGTGAACCAGTCT
Organism: Erythrolamprus reginae; assembly: GCF_031021105.1. Classification (NCBI taxonomy): domain Eukaryota; kingdom Metazoa; phylum Chordata; class Lepidosauria; order Squamata; family Dipsadidae; genus Erythrolamprus; species Erythrolamprus reginae. The sequence goes on along the minus strand of NC_091951.1, from coordinate 227,966,866 downwards.
ACAGAGATGCTGTTGACGCCACTGACATCTATAAGCAAAAAATAAATAAATACATTCAAGAAGACAAAATATGGGAAGAGGCTCAGTGACTTTTTGTTATACAGCGTTCCCTCAATTTTCGCGGGGGATGCGTTCCGAGACTGCCTGCGAAAGTCGAATTTCTGCAAAGTAGAGATGAGGAAGTAAATACACTATTTTTGGCTATGAACAGTATCACAAGCCTTCCCTTAACACTTTAAACCCATAAACTGCAATTTCTCATTCCCTTAGCAGCCACTTAGATTATTACTCACCATGTTTATTTATTAAACTTTATTAAAAAATATTTATTAAAGGCGGACGAAAGTTTGGCGATGACGTATGATGTCATCGGGTGGGAAAACCATGGTATAGGGGAAAAAACAGCGAAGTATTTTTTAATTAATATTTTTGAAAAACCGTGGTATAGCTGTTTCGTGAAGTTCGAACCCACGAAAATCGAGGGACCACTGTAGTCCATCTACATAATAAATAATCTTCTGTAAGAGGCTCTTTACAACACTTCTTTCTGAGGCAAAAGGGGTCTCTATGTAATGTTTTTCTGGTTATTTCAGCTTCCTGTAAATTTAACTTCATGATAATAGAATATATTTCATTTAATGGTCACCCATCATCAGTGTAATCAATGATTATGTCTTCATCAATGGTCACCTTCTATTATGTAGAAAATATTACATTTTTATCATCAGATTTTCTGTATGGTATTTGGGCTTTGGAGAGCTAACTGGAAATATCAGTGCCTTGAGTTGAATTACACATGGGTCTTCTCAAATTCTAAAAAGGCGAGGATATTTGGACAGTATTGGGGAAAAGATTTGGGGGTATTATAGGGGATTTATGTCATGTCAAGCTTTGAGACACACATTTTGCATGTTAAATCTCAAACTCCTCAGAAGGAAAACAATCCTTAATTTTTACTCCCATCAATTCAGATAGGCTCTAGGAATTGTGTTCCATTCCAAAGGAGTGCCACACCACACAATATGAAAAGACAAACTGAGGCACAATTGACTATAAAACTGATCTTGACAAATTTTAGGTTCATCCCAAAGAAAATTAGGATTGATCTAGAACTGGAGCTGAAATATGGATGCAAAAATATGAGTGCATACAAAAGGGTTAATTTTTGATTCTGGATTTACCTGTAGTAAATAATTTTACCTGGATAAAAAATCATCTCACTTTTTCCAGACACATAAACATGCAGTTTTTTATCTTCACCAACCCAATAATAGCTTCTCCTTAAGAGGTCATAAGCTACAGAGACAGGCTTTGTTTTTGTAGATATTAGACTCTCCAGGTGATGCATCTTTAAATCCAGGAGGACAAGACCTTGAGGGACAGCTAGTAGCATTTTGGTGGCACCATCTGAACAGAAAAGAACTTTAACTACCTTTGCTCTAATACATAGTCAAATTCAGCCACCTCAATTTGAAGCACTCTTGATCTGAGCTGGCACTGCACCTCTTAGAATTCTTAACCAGCTAACAATATATAGGATTTAATTATGTCTCAAATCACTTGTTAATTCTGACTCAGGTGAAACTAAGAGATCTCATCTATTTTTTCAGCCCTTAGACTCATTGCATGTTAATTGTACTGTGGACTGAAAGCTTACCTATAACATTGCAAAGGGTTCCATTGACGAGTTCATATCCTTCAACACACTCACAGGTAAAAGAACCTAATGTGTTCTTGCACAATTGATTACAAGGACTGTATGCTGTTTCACATTCATCAATATCTGCAAAGAACAAAACAACGCTGTTGAAAGTTGCTATAAATTGTAAAGGCAGTTACATCAAAAAGTGTAATCATTTATAGAAAAAATTATGTGCACACAATAAACCTGGGAAGATCCTTAAAAAATAATAATCAAGCAATAGATCTGCAAACACCTAGAAGCAAACAAAGTTATAACCAAAAGGCAACATGGGTTTATCAAAAAAAAAGAGATCATGCCAAACAAATGTTATTTCATTCTTTCACCAAGTGACAAAATTAGTGGACCAGCAAAATGCTGTGGACATAGTATACTTGGATTGCAAAAGGCATTTGACCAATTAGACCACAATCTACTTCTTGGTAAACTAAAAAATGTGGAATAGTCAGCATCACCACCAGATGGATCCATAACTGGTTAACAATCTGCACATATTGTGCAGTCCTTAAAGGAACTACATCTACATGAAAGGCAATAAGCAGTGGGGTACCCCAAGGTTCTGTTTTAGGCTCAGTACTCTTCAATATCTTCACAAACAATTTAGATGGGGGAATAGAAGGGGAACTTGTCCATCTTTCATGGCCAAATTTTATTTTATGAATGGTGTGCATGCATAAGATTTGATTGGTTTTTATATAAATGGGTTTTATTGGGGTTAGTTTTTTAGAGCTTATATTCGACTTCTTTTTTATTGTTGTATCTTTTTGTATTGTTATTATGTTGTAAGCCGCCATGAGTCCTTCAGGATTGGGCAGCATAGAAGTCAGATAGATAGATAGATAGATAGATAGATAGATAGATAGATAGGATAAGATAAGATAAGATAAGATAAGAAAAGAAAAGAAAAGAAAAGAAAAGATAAGATAGATAGATAAATAAATAAATAAATTCATCACATTTGCAAATGACACCAAGCTAACATGAATAAGTTAAAGATCCAGAAGGATCTTGACAGACTTAAACACTGAGCCCTATAAATTCAGTGTAAAGTTAAGGTTTTACACTTAGGCAAGGAAAATCAAATGTACAGGTATAGAACTAGTGGAACCTGGCTCAATAGCAGCAATTTTGAGAGGGATCTTGGAGTCCTAGTGGACAACCATTTATGAGCCAGCAATATGCAACAGCAGCAAAAAAAGCCAATGCAATCATAGGTTGCATTAATAGAGGGATAAAATCAAGACCATGTGACATATTTCTACTGCTTTATAAAGTCTTAGTGTTGTGGTTCCGTCTGAGGCCCCTCCGGGAACGGCTGACCTTCTGTCGGTTTCCAGCTCAGAGGGAGAGGCTGAGGAACAGGAGGTGCAGACAGACGAGGAGGAGGAATCCCAGGCTGAAGAAGAGGGAGGACAGCCAGAGTCCCACCAGGGGGAGCTCTCCCCAGCAAGCAGCCTGGATTCCTTAGAGGAAAGTGCACAAGCCATAATTGATCTGCGACAACGAAGAGCTACTCAGAGACGGAATCAATTGGCTAAATACTTTCAGCATTAAAGTGGCAACAGCTGGGTTTGGGTGTGGTGCTCTTGGGAAAGGCTAAAAGGCAGACCCACCCTTCCTGGCTTGTGGAGTTTTATCTTTGAGAGTCGTGGGACCTGACTGTGAACTTTGGCGTCTTGGAATCCTGGTTTGTGCCTTTGACTATTGAAACCTTGGGGGTGTGTGCCAGCAAGAAGCTTGCTGTATTGTCTGGACATCAGGACCCTGCTGTACCGTATTATATCCTGTCTGTTGGGAAGAACAGGTTTTCCTCTGTGCTTATTTTTTCCAGTTATAAAATACTTTTGGCTTTTACCAGAGTGTCTGGCTGTTTTTTCCAGTTGGTGTTGAGGTCTGGGGGAACCCAGACAGAACACTTAGTAAGGCCACTCTTAGAACACTGGATCCAGTTTGAGTCATCAAATTATAAAAATGATGTTGAGACTCTGGAAAGAGTACAGAAAAGAGAAACAAATATGATTCGGGGGCTGGTGGCTAAAACATATGAAGAACAATTGCAAGAATTGTTAGGTCTAGTCTAGAGAAAAGAAGGACTAGGGGTGACCATGATGAAAATGTTCCGATACTTGAGGGGCTGCCACAAAGAGGAATAGCTCAAGCATCAGAACATTTCCAAAGCATCAGAAGGCCAGACGAGTAGCAATGGATGAAAACTAATAGAGTAACCTAGAACTAAGGAGGAATTTCCTGACAATGAAAACAATTGACCAGTCGAACAAAAGGGTTGCCTTCAGAAGTTGTGAGTGCTCCATCACTGGAGGTTTTTATGAGATTGGATAGTCGTTTGTTTGAAATTTTATAGGGCAGTGATGGTGAACCTTTTTTTCCCTCGGGTGCCAAAAGAGCATGCGTGTGGGCAATGGTGCATGTGAGTGCCCACACCCATAATTCAATGTCTGGGAAGGCCGAAAACAGCTTACCCCGCCCTCCAGAGACCCTCTAGAGGTCAGAAACAGCCTGTTTCCCAACTTCTGGTGGGCCCAGTAGGCTCGTGTTTTACCCTCACCAGGCTCCAAAGGCTTCCCTGGAGCCAGAAGAGGATGAAAACACCCTCCCCCTGGAGGCTGTCTGGAAGCCAAAAATGCCATCCCAGAGCCTCTGTGTGAGCCAAAAATCAGCTGGCCAGCACCCACATGTACGTTGGGGCTGAGCTAGGGCAAGGGCTCATGTGCCAGCAGATATGGCTCCGCGTGCCACCTGTGACACCCATGCCATAGGTTTGCCATCACTGGTATAGGGTCTTTTGCTTGTGCCGGTGTTCAGACTAGAAACCTTGAAACCTTTGTTATTCTGATACTATTGTTATTGGCATAGTTTAATTGCCTAGTTTATATACAGTATATAAAAGCGAAAAACCACTCATGTTGTAATCACAAAATCTCCAGAACCATAAAGCCTATGAACTGTTAGGTGCTCAATAAGAAAGGATTTTTTCCAAAATGTCCACAGCAGCATTAGTATTTCCTATATTATTATTAACATGCTCTGATGCTAAGAGGTTCTACTCCCCCTCCCCACCTGAAAATAAATCTGTTCCAAATGCAAAATACAAGCACAGGAGAGGAGTTTCACTTTTACTTTCACAGTAGCAAATAGCTAAGTCAGGGCCAAGCTCCTTCCTGTCTCCTTCTTGTTCACACAGCAAATACTTCTTTTAGTTTTCAAACAGATCTTTTGTACAGATCTGTAGGTCGTGCAATTAGGAAAAGACAAGTAAGGGAACACAAATATCATCAAACTCATCTCCAAGTAAGTAGACAGACTGCAAAAACATATTATTAACATGCTCCTATGCTAATTAGTTAAATGTTCTACTTCTCCTTCCAACCTGAAAATAACTCTGCAGAGAATGGGACAGCACAGGAGAGGCTTCTGTGGGACAAAGCGGAAGGAGAAAAGGGTACAGGATAGGATAGGATAGTCTTCTATGTTTCTATGTTTCTATGTTTCTATATTGTGTGATGGATGATGGATAAATAATACAGTGTCAAAACCTCTGTAGTTCAAAAGGCAATCAGTTTCTGCTGGATGGTGATAGCTTTAGGACAGTGTTTCCCAACCTTGGCAACTTGAAGATATTTGGACTTCATATAAATATTACATAAGTGGTATTTTACTCCCGTTCAACTCGCACACTTTCAGCAGAATGTCAGGGGGAATTGTTGGCATGGGTGTCAAGATAAAGGAGTGTTTATGCATATGTTTTGGAAATGCTTGATAGTGCAGGAATTTTGGCAAAAAGTGAAAGAGGATATCAATAGAATGCTAAATATACAATGGACAATCACTAAGGAAATGGCAGTACTAAAGCAATGGGAGAATTTAGAGAAATAAAAAAAGCAGCTATAGAAAGCGCTCAGGCAGTAATAGTTTTGAATTGGAAGGATGCGACAAAATGGACAATGCAAAATTGGTATAGGTACATGGTGGACCATATTCAATTTGAAATAATGGATAAAAGGATAAATTCGGATAATGAAACTGAGTTGGGACAACTGATGGGACGGTGGGACAAGGTAAGACGATATATGATGAGCAGAATCCGAGACCAAGCTACAAGAAATAAATTGGAATCATTCTATAATATGTAAATAGATATATTGCTCTTGGGTCAAGTGGACTATACAAGGAACACCCCCGATTTGGTGGTGGGGAATGTGTGTGTGCCTGGGTGGTGGGCACATTGCACTATGCACTGTTTTATGTTGTGTGTATATAAACTTGTTAAAAATTAATAAAAAAAATAATTAAAAAAAAAAGATATTTGGACTTCAACTCCCAGAATTCCCCAGCCAGCAAATGCTGGCTGGGGAATTCTGGGAGTTGAAGTCCAAATATCTTCAAGTTGCCAAGGTTGGGAAACACTGCTTTAGGAAGCGACTTTGCATCTTTAGAGACATGAGAACTTGCACCACCACTGCCTTCAGCGTCCTCGAGCAAAGGTCTCCAGCTTCCTTGATAAAATATAAAAGATGGTATATAAAGATAAAGTAAGTGGAAAGGGCAGTCAAAAGTCCCAAAAGAAAAGTGGCAGTGTTGTGCTATTTCTGTGAACACCGTGCAGTTATGCCATGTTAATATTTTACCAGCTATTACATTTTTCGAATGCAGGCATTGTACAATTGCAATGATGCAAGGTGGGGCTTTTCCAAATCTCAAAACAACTGAGAAAAGGAACCTGGAAAGGAACATGCTGTCTAACCTTAATTATCCAACAACTAAACAGCTGGCTGGCCGATTCTGCAGCAGTGGCCAATGCACACCACTCACCCACAGACATCAGCACCTTAATGCCAAGTTTTCTGCCTCTCTAGTTCATTATGTTGTAAACATAGAAACATAGAAGACTGACGGCAGAAAAAGACCTCATGGTCCATCTAGTCTGCACTTATACTATTTTCTGTATTTTATCTTAGATGTTTATCCCAGGCATGTTTAAATTCAGTTACTGTGGATTTATCTACCACGTCTGCTGGGAGTTTGTTCCAAGGATCTACTACTCTTTCAGTGAAATAATATTTTCTCATGTTGCTTTTGATCTTTCCCCCAACTAACTTCAGATTGTGCCCCCTTGTTCTTGTGTTCACTTTCCTATTAAAAGCACTTCTCTCCTGGACCTTATTTGACCCTTTAACATATTTAAATGTTTCGAACATGTCCCCCCTTTTCCTTCTGTCTTCCAGACTATACAGATTGTATAGTACTGTATTATATAGTTGATTTCCATATTTCATAATGGTTCAGTAGGAGTTATATTTATTTTGATGAGGGCATATGTGGTTCAATTGTCTTCCAATTTCTGAAGCCATGCATTGGGGCAAATAGACACAAACATACACACACACATACACACACAGAGGGGGGCTTGTATAACAATGTTGGGATTATTTAAAAGAAAGGTACAGTAAGTCTAATTTTTTATGCTGAAAAGGAAAACCAGTTTTATGCAGGGTTTAAAGCTTTAGACTAGAAGCTAGAAGTTTAGTTCTAGTCCTTCTTTAAGTACCAAGCCATCTGGATGACCTTGGGCCAGTCACTCCCTCTCAGCCCTGGGACGCAGACAATGGCAAACCACTTCTGAAATTTTGCCAAGATAACCTCAGGGACCTGTCCAGGCAGTTGTCAGGAGTCAAGACTGATTCAAAGGCACCAAAACAAATACTGTATAGTGGTACCTCGGTATTTGTTGTTAATTGGTTTTGGGAGGTGCGATAAGTATTAAAATGACCAGTGGAAAGCAAACCATGTGACTTAACAAGCGATCCTTTGTTTTGGCCAGAAAGGGTAGCGAGTCACAAGGCAGCCAAGATTGACAGCTTCTAGCTTGCATGCCGAGTATCAAACAAGTAGTAGTACCACAACAAAAGTTTTGCATCAAAATGCGTCAAGTACCAAATTTAATTATTTTTATAGCAGCCAAGTACTAAGGTACTATTATATATGCCTGTGATGGCCACCTATGGCACACGGTCCACAGTGGCACATGCAGCCATATCAGAGGGCACGTGAGACATGTTTTAGTTTCAGTGTGCGTGCGCATGATGGGCAGCTAATTTTCAGCCTTGGGAAAAGGCTGTTTCGTCTTCCGGATGCTCCAGGGAAGCATCATTGGTAAATGCAAAGAGGTAAATCTGGAATAAGACACTTTTCCCCCTTTTTTCTCCCCCTTTTGAAAGACCCAGAAAGTCTGTTTGGGCCTCACTTTTGGTATCTTCCCCCTACTTCTCTCCTTCCCATCGCAGAACTATGTCGCTAAGACACTAACACCACGATCGGAAGCCTTGATTCAGAAGTAATGTTGGCTGCTAATTCTTATTCCCAGGTGCAGGATCATAGAAGAAAAAAGGTGGCTGTGAACGATAACATTGGCTAGAGTAGAATAGGGAGAGGGATAGGGACAGGACAGGACAGAAATAGAACAGAACAGAATCACAGAGTTGAAAGGGATCTTGAAGGTCTTCTAGTCCAACCCCCAGATCAAGCAGGAAACCCTATACCATTTTAGACAAACAGTTGTCCAATCTCTTCTTTAAAATTTCCAGTGCATTCACAATTTCTGCAGGCAATCTGTTCCACTCATTAATTGTTCTGTTAGGAAATTTCTCCCAAGTTCTAGGTTGCTTTTCTCTTTGATTATTTATTTATTTTATTTATTTTATTCTATTTATTGGATTTGTATGCTGCCCCTCTCCGTAGACTCGGGGCGGCTAACAACAGTAACAAAAAACAGCATATAAATCCAATACTAAAACAACTAAAAAAACCTTATTGTAAAACCAAACATCCATACATACAAACATACCGTACATGAATTGTAAAGGCCTAGGGGGAAAGAATATCTCAGTTCCCCCATGCCTGACGGCAGAGGTGGGTTTTAAGGAGCTTACGAAAGGCAAAGAGGGTGGGGGCAATTCTAATGTCCGGGGGGAGTTGGTTCCACAGGGCCGGGGCCACCACAGAGAAGGCTTTTCCCCTGGGCCCCGGCTTCTTGTCCTGCCTTCAGATGCTTTGGAGAATAGCCCAGCTCCCTCTTCTTTGTGGCATCCACTGTGATATTAGAACATTGCTATCATGTCACCCCTAGTCCTTCTTTTCACTAGATAAATTGAATTCCAGCAAATGTTCTTTATATATTTTAGCCTCCACTCCCCTAATCATCTTTGTTGCTCTTCTCTACACTCTTAATATATTTTTTTTACATTGTAGCAACCAAAACTGGATGCATTATTCCAAGTATGATCTTACCAAGGCATTATAAAGTGGTATTAACATTTCACATGATCTTTATTCTATCCCTCTATTAATGCAGCCTAGAACTATGTTGGTTTTTTGGAAGCTGCGGCACACTGCTGGCTCATAATTAAGTGATTAGAACTCCAAGATCTGTCTGAGAGTTACTACTATTGAGCCATGTGCCATCTACTGTATTCTATACCTGTGCATTTGGTTTTTCTTGCCTAAATGTAGAATCTTACTTTTTTTCACCATTGAATTGGAACATCAAGGAAAAAGAGAAGTCAAGCAGGTCTTCTCTTGAAAGAAGAGCTGGTTTTTTAAAAATAGATATAAAACCCTGTGTTTTTTTTAAAAAAAATAGATATAAAACCCAAGCTGGGATAAAGGTGGCAAATGGGGGAAAAAAATTAGCCTTCTGATTTGATAAGTACTGTTGCACTGAGCCTGAATAACAGAGAAAAAATGGATAGTGTTCCCAGAATTAACTTGCCTGACTTCAAAAGTGCTCCCACACTCCACATAAAAATAAATGCAGGATCCCCAACCTATCATTAATGTCTGCATCACCAAAAAGTAGGGTGGGAATCAGAGTTTACAGCACAATCCTACCTTTTTCCGCTCAGAGTGTATTGACTTTATCTCTACATGCCACTGTAAAGGATTAGTAGATTGCCATCATACTTCCTTCTTTCCCTGTAGCTGATTAAACCAGGGATAAAGAGATAAACTCCGTTCTTCGGAGCAAGAGTGGTTGACACTTCTGGCTTGTAATGGATTTTAAATTCAGCTTCCCAAAATATGAAAATAATGACTGGTTCAAGTAAAGGCAAAGTACCGAGAAGGTATAGGTAAGCCTCCACTTTTAATTAAGAAACCATATCCAAGAAGGGACAGTAAAAAGAGTGCTGCAGACATGTGACTTCATAAAGTCAATTGCATTGTTTATTTATTTATTTATTTTATTTATTTTGTCCAATGCACAACAATACACAATGAAGGTTATAAAGGTTATACTCGAGTAAAATATATTAGAGAAAGAATAGAAGTGAAAATTTAGGAATAGAATATATCAATTAGAGAATAGGAGGATATAATGAGAGTAGTATAAGAAGAATAGAATAGAAAATAGTATATATGAGATATAGGAGAGACAATAGGACAGGGGACGGGAGGCACGCTAGTGTACATATGCATGCCCCTTATTGACCTCTTAGGAATCTGGAGAGGTCAACTGTGGATAGTCTGAGGGTAAAATGTTGTGGGTTAGGGGAAGATACTACGGAATCCGGCAATGAGTTCCATGCTTCGACAACTCGATTACTAAAGTCTTATTTTTTACAGTCAAATTTGGAGCAGTTAATATTAAGCATGTATCTGTTGTGTGCTCTTGTGTTGTTGTGGTTGAAGCTGAAGTAGTCGTTGACAGGCAGGACGTTGCAACATATGATCTTGTGGGCAATACTTAGATCATGTTTAAGGTGTTGTAGTTGTAAGCTTTCTAGACAAAGGTATGCATGTTTGGGATGGCAACCACAATAATGGAAAATAAGCAGTGTGTCTCCATCTTAGATCCTCCACATAACACTCCCACCTTTCCTCAACTTGTCTCACACTCAAATGCTAAGAAATACACTGACTCCTGGTCTTGTTACTATCACAGAATAGACAAATGGATAAGTTTAATCCTCTGCTACCTCAAAGGCTTTCAGTTTGGACTGTCACATGGCTATAACCTGCAAAATGGATATATTGTAAAAGAAGAAAATGTTGAATTCTAAAAATCACTTTTGTTTTAATACTGAGGCATTATCACAGCCATATACTCATTGCTTTTTAAAAGCCTTCTTCCTTTATGGAAAAACATGTTTTTGTAGCTACACACATTATTTTCAACTTCCCTTAGTAATTCCTAGTCCAACCCCAGGGTAGCATTAAAAGTAGTATCTATCTATCTATCTATCTATCTATCTATCTATCTATCTATCTATCTATCTATCTATCTATCTATCTATCTATCTATCTATCTATTTATTAGATTGGTATGATGCCCCTCTCCGCAGACTCGGGGCGGCTCACAACAGCAATAAAACAATTTACAAATCTAGTAATTTAAAAACATTTAAAAAACCCCGTTATTAAGCAGACATACACACAAACATACCATACATAAATTGCATAGGCCCGAGGGAGATATCTCAATTCCCCCATGCCTGGCGGCAAAGGTGAGTTTTAAGAAGTTTACGAAAGTCAAGGAGGGTGGGGGCAGTTCTAATCTCCGGGGGGAGCTGGTTCCAGAGAGTCGGGGCCACCACAGAGAAGGCTCTTCCCCTGGGACCCCCCAAGCGACATTGTTTAGTCGACGGGACCTGGAGAAGGCCAACTCTGTGGGACCTAATCGGTCGCTGGGATTTGTGTGGCAGAAGGCGGTCCCGGAGATATCAGATGCTTGTAAACAAAAAGAATCCTTGTGTGTTGTTAATAGATTTTTTTTAGAGTTACATAACTGGCAGGAGTCCAAAGTCAATGGATTTTGGATCTGATAGCAGCTCAGCTGAAATATGCCCCTCGTATACCACAGGCATAAGTCTCTCTCATTCATTCATAAGAATTCTGAATAAAATGTTGGTAACGCAGAATCATTTTGCCTTGATAGTAGAAGATGCCCACTGTTAAAAGCATCGGGTTATCCTCTGGCAGGAGAGGCAGGGAAAAGGGCTGAGAGAAGGGGGAAATTACCTATAGCTTGGCAAAAATGCACCTATGTTTCATGTACAAACAGCCCAATTTAAACACCTCTAATTAAATCAACTCCTCTAATAGAAAATGGGATTGAGAAAAATACATGCCCAAAAATCCTGGGGTTGTGGGCCAGGTATTCAAGGAGAGTTCCCCTTCCTTTTGGGAGAGTGAACCCATGTTAAGTAGCTAAGATGGCTAAGTAGCTCATACTAAGTTCTACAGTCAACTGGTTTTTTTTCTTTTAATGTGACTTACTGGTTTAAACCCTTTTTAAACCAGAGATAGCACGCGACAGTCTTGGTATGCCTGGAATGCACTACCTGACTCTCTTGTTACATCCTCAAATCCCCATAGATCTAACCTTAAACTATCTACCGTGGACCTCACCCCATTCTAAGCGGTCTGTAAGTGGGCGTGCATAAGTGCACCAGCATGCCTACCATCCCTGTCCTATTGTCCCCATTTATTTGTACCCTGTTTCCCCGAAAATAAGTCACCCCCGAAAGTAAGACATAGGAGAGGTTTCATAGAATTGCCTAATATAAGACGTAGGAGACGTTCTGTTTCGCAGCATTCCAGAACAGAACATATATAACATATGTTTGAAGAAAGTATAATTGTTGTACATGGAAATAATGGTACGGTAGTAGTAAGAAATTCTTGATAGGATTCAGTTTGTCTGGTTATGCTGGTTTGTGATGACAACTACTGTACAGTATATAATGAATGTTCTTTTTTTGTTGTTCAGCAATAAATGTGAATTCTTCTTCACTGAAAAAAAAATAAGACATCTCCTGAAAATAAGACGTAGCACATCTTTGGGAGCAAAAATTAATATAAGACGCTGTCTTATTTTCGGGGAAACAGGGTACTCATTTTCTGTGTTCATGTCCATGTATAAACTTATATCTGTTATCTTGTATATCTTTGACAAACTAACTAACTAACTGAATAAAATATCTAAGAATAGTCCTCGCAAGGCTAAATATACTACACTCAACCAGCATTTCTGCTAGGACTAAGGACTTGTTTACTTACTTACTCACTTACTTACTCACTCACTTACTTACTTACTTATTTTTTATGCCGTCCACTCCCGAAGGACTCTGGGTGGCTTACAACAATAAAAATAATATTTAAATTCCATAATTAGAATCATACCATGTCATACAATCTCACTATGGCCAGAAATAAAGTGGCATCAATTGCTCACAGTCTCCAGGCCTGCCAGCAAAGCCAGGTTTTCAAGGCTTTTCGGAAAGCCAGTAGGGTGGGAGCAGTATGGATCTTGGTGGGTAGATGGTTCCAGAGAGCCGGTGCCACCACAGAGAAGGCCCTTCCCCACGGCCCTACCAGCCAACATTGCTTAGTCGACGGGACCCAAAGAAAGCCAACCCTGTGGGCTCTAATTGGTCACCGGGAGCTAAGGATTAAGACTAATCCTTTCTTTCTGTTTACTGTGCTTTGCTTAAACCAACATTTGCATTTGTATCCCAGGAGCAAGGTGGGTGTGGACAATGATGAAGTATTAAAACAGCACTTCCTTGATAGTAAAACAATCTTAACAATTTTACATGGATGGGGTTTATGTCAGCGTTAAAACAGTAACAATTCTAATCTATTCATTCATGCTCAAGAGGGAGGACTACTTAGCAAGACAATCAATAGATGGACATTAGCATTGGAAATGTACTAAAGTTGTAATACCAACACAGTGCAGCTCCCAAGCCACCTCACATGACTGGAAAAGACCAGTACTCTAATAGCAGTGCACTTACAAAACATGTTTGAGTAGAACAGGATCACTTCCATCACACTGCGTGCATAAGCATACCATTGTGCCTACCGTCCCTGTCCTATTGTCTTCTTTTATCATTATTTACTACTTATGTTATGCTTATACAAACTACAATCCTATACTTGTTCGACAAAATAAATAAATAAATAAATAATAAAAATAAAATAAAGTATATAAATACTGATCATGAAAAGATTCTCTAATAATTGTTGCCTATTTCCATACCAAGCAACCGATGGTCCCATGCTAACAACGGTAAGTCAATAAGGAAGTGAACTCTGGAATTGTTCTTATACTTTGAAAGCATCTTGTAGACAAAAGAAAGGGCAGGGCAGATGCACTTTTATGCCTTTTTCCAATAAAGAACATTTAATTGGACGGTGTAAGCTCTTCAAATATATAGTTGTGTACTTTCACAGGCAAGGCTGGTTTCATAGGAGAAACTATACATGCTGAGCATAACACTGATGCTACTTTGTTAGGGTCAACCGAGGGTGAAAATCCTACTTCCGGTAATGCCCACAAGAAGTATTTTATTCATTTGTTTGTTTGTTTTGTCGAGTACGTATTGGTAGTATACAAAGATATAATAATATTTATATTCATGATACTAGTAAAAGAGAAACATTAGGAGAGGGGATGGAAGGCACTCTGGTGTACTTATGCACGCCCCTTACTGACCTCTTAGGAATCAGGAGAGTGGATAGTCTAAGAGTAAAGTTTTGGGGTTAGGTGATGATACTACAGGGACTAGTAGTGAGTTCCATGTATCAACTAATCGGTTACCAAAGTCGTATTTCCAGCAGTCGAGTTTAGAAAGGTTTGCTTTAAGTTTGTATCTGTTATGTGCTCAAGTGCTTTTGTGATTGAAGCTGAAGTAGCTGTTGACAGGAAGGACATTGTAGCAGATGATTTTATGGGCTATGCTTAGGTCGTGTTTTAGATGACGTAGTTCTAAGTTTTCTAAACCTAGGATTGTATGTCTAGTTGCATAGGGTATTCTGTTGCGAGAAGAGCAATGGAGGGCTCTTCTAGTAAAGTATCTGTGGACATTTTCTAGAGTATTTATGTTTAAAATGTGGTGTTTTCTTCCATATTCCCCCCCTCCTGGCAATGCTTTACAATCTTCTACCAACTGTGTAGTTTGATGCCGCTATGGATTGATAATAAAGTTGGAGAGAAAAATCCCCTCTTCTTCATTCACCAAATCACCTATTCTTCTGCAATGAAGCTGTATCTACTCACATTATAAGCTTGTTAGGAAAGAGAACTGTGCTGTGCTGGCAACCCAAAATGGAACTAAACAGTGTTGCTTGTTTTAAAGAGCAATGCTACATGATGATCCTGAGTTGGCCTAGGCAAAAATTCCCAGGAATGTTGCTAATTCAATGAAGAGCCATGAAGCAGTCATTAGTGGAAGAACTGGAAAACCCACCCAAGATTTCATGATGGGACAATGCTACTCAGTGCCAAAGGCTCTAAGAAGAAAAGAGAAAGGAAGACCAGGTTCTACCAGCCAAAAAGTGTTGTTCCGGCTATACAAACACACAAACACACATACACATATATATCCTTATCTCTAAATAGAAATGTTAGAACCTTTTTAGTCAACAGAATCCATATGTGTTGTATCCTTGTAAATAGTTGGTTCCGTGTGGAAACGCTGTCTGAGCGAGAATCAGGAAGTCGCTCCTGATTGGCTCAGACGCGGCTGCTCTCTCTCTGGCGGGAACCGCAAATATATAAAAGGAGCGGTTTCTCCCAGGTAGAGCAGACGGTATCCGCTGAGTGTCACTTACCTTTAAGAGCTGAATAAAGGAACCATCTTTCACCTAGCCCTGTCTCTGGGTTTACTTCAATACGCATACAAGCAGGGGGAAAAACTATGCTACAAACTGTTCAGTAGAGGGAAATGGAATTTTTCAAAGAATTTTCCACTTAAACCACAGTAAGTCGTTAAGGGAGAATGGAAAGTAGCGACCAGTGTAAATATAAATCTTTCCAAAAAAATACACCTGCAAAAATGAAAGCAAATGCTATTTGATATTTTAATGAAAGGGAAAAATCACAAGAGATGCTTTGCATTGCGTCTTGCATCTAAACTCATGAATTCATAAAAGCCTGTGAAAGAGGGATTAGTAAAATTTAGCAGGTCTGGGACACAAATCATATCATTCAAAGGGCTGAATTATTGTAGGATCTTAAAATCATTTGAGCCAAAGTCTTTATTTTGCATTCGGTTTTTCATACAATCATATATCATCCTTTATTTGCAAAGCTGATATGTGACTCTAGGCATAGTACTATACAGCTTGCCAACTGGGTAAGTGCTGCTAGTTGAGGACTAGATCCAGATACGCTGTTTGGCCTCTAGAAGTGATTGCAATTAATTTCACTGGGTCTCCACCTGACTGTAAAACCAGAATCCAACTCATGCTATCAGCAGAATCTCTCCATGTTTGCTACTTTCAGCTGGCTTTTAAAAGGCTATTTAAATAGCTTTTAAAAATGCTATTTAAAATGAACAGTAAAAGACTGAGTGTTAATATAATAAATACGACATTGAGAAATTCCCATTCTGTAATTCTGCACAATCGCTGGTTTCCAGCTGGAAAAAAGGTTTATAGTTCACATAGTTCGTTTTTCTTACAAATCTGTGCTTGTCTTTGTCGTCAGAGGAGTTACCATTTCCTATTGGGGGGAAAAACCAAAAGTCAACATTTTATATTATATTCTTTGCCTGTTTAGATTTTTTCCCTTCATTTTGCAAGATCCTGCAGCCAGGGTGTGTGTTTGCATGCTCATTTTATCTCATCAAGCACAATCTATAAAGAAACTCTACCAGCTTTGCAAAATAAGACACAGTTAATTTAAATAGCAAACTATCCTTCAATCAGTCTCAAAATCAATTTCTATAGGGAAAGAAAGGTTGTGATTCTAAAACTTTTCAACTCAAAAAAACTGCACACAGGTTACTATCCTTGATTTTAAATTATATTCAAATATTTAAATTATGTTATAAATTTATAAATTATATTTAAATATTTAGAAACATAGAAGATTGACGGCAGAAAAAGACCTCATGGTCCATGTAGTCTGCTCTTGTACTATTTCCTACATTTTATCTAAGGATGGATATATGTTTATCTCAGGCATGTTTAAATTCAGTTACTGTGGATTTGCCAACCACGGCTGCTGGAAGTTTGTTCCAAGCATCTACTACTCTTTCAGTAAAACAATATTTTCTCATGTTGCTTCTGATCTTTCCCCCAACTCACCTCAGATTGTGCCCCCTTGTTCTTGTGTTCACTTTCCTATTAAAAACACTTCCCTCCCGGACCTTATTTAACCCTTTAACATATTTAAATGTTTCGATCATGTCCCCCCTTTCCCTTCTGTCCTCCAGACTATACAGATTGTGTTCATTAAGTCTTTCCTGATACGTTTTATGCTTAAGAACTTCCACCATTCTTGTAGCCCGTCTTTGGACCCGTTCAATTTTGTCAATATCTTTTTGTAGGTGAGGTCTCCAGAACTGAACACAGTATTTCAAATGTGGTCTCACCAGCGCTCTATACAGTGGGATCACCATCTCCCTCTTCCTGCTTGTTATACCTCTAGCTATGCAGCCAAGCATTCTACTTGCTTTCCCTACTTCCTGACCGCAGTAAATTATTTAAATTATATTTAAATATAAAGGTGCTATAATTCATTCAAGATTATAGAGAAAGCTACCAAGTGTATGTGCTTGGGACTGAAATAAGACTTTAAAATGTTAGAAGCTGTTACCTGGCCTGGGTCATAAGCAGCATTGATGCACGTTTCATCTTCAACAAAGCTGTCAGATTGGTTATCCTTCTGGTAGATGGCCAATGTTTTATCAGATTCCGTACTGGATGCCCTTTGAGAAAGAGAGACAGAATTCTAATGTGTACAACAGTTTAAATGCCAGGTTGTTTTTCAGAGTTGTAATTTTACATTAGCATTAGTCCCATTACCACATTTCCAATATCATGTTGGCAACTGCCTCATAAAGACCATAGTTGTTGTTTATTTCAAGATACCTTCATAGTCCTACACATAGGTCAATATTCCATGAACTACAATGTGTTCAACAGCAAAAATAACCAAAGATCAAGAACAGCGAAACACACAGTTGAGGCATACCAACATAGGCAACACCTCCTGTATAAACAGAGGCACAGAATCAAGATCAGTACTGTTTTATAAAAACCCTAGTAAGATCACAGCTGGAATATTGCAACCGATTTTGGTCACCATACTACAAAAAAGATGTTGAGACTTCGGAGAAAGTTCAGAGAAGAGCAACTAAGATGAGACTAAATCTCATGTCATCTGGAGACTAAAACATAGGAAGAACAACTTCAGGATTTGGGTTTGGTTAATCTAAAAAAAAAAGAATTAGGGTGACATGATAACAATATTCCAGTATTTGAAGGGCCGCCACAAAGAATAAGGGGTCAAATTATTCTCCAAAGCACCAATGGGCAAGACAAGAAATAATGGTTGGAAACTCAACAAAGAGAGAAGCAACCTGGAATTAGGGAGAAACTTCTTAACAGTGAGGACAATTAACCAGTGGAACAGCTTGCCTCTAGAAATCCACCTTATTCTATTCTATTCCTAGGAAAAACTCAGCTAACATCTTGGACCTGAGTGAACAGTCAGGACTTCAAAGTCTTCAAAGTCTAACAAGGTTGGGGTCTGTTGAATCTCCTATATTGAATTCTATAGGATAGGTGCCGTGACAGAAAAACCTTGCCTCCTAGGCCCCTCAGATACATGGGTCACATTCAACATGAAACTAAACGTTTATTGTCATAAGTCAACAGTCACCTGAAAATAGAATAGAATAGAGTAGAATAGGGTAGGGTAGGGTAGAATACAGTACAGTACAGTAGAATTCTTTATTGGCCAAGTGTGATTGGACACACAAGGAATTTGTCTTTGGTGTATATGCTCTAAGTGCAAGTATACTGACTGGATAGGACTGGGTTTTGAATTAGATAGCATTCCAAGAGCTTCAACAGACAATCTCAGGCCTATTTAGTCTTCATAATGCTTAGTATAACTTTCTGCTTGCTGGGTGGTCTACCTCCAAATTTATAGCGTCATACTTTCTAGCAGCAAATGCACTCCTAACTAGATGAATATCTACTCAAGTAGCACTAAAAATGCAATCGGTAGCACATGTGAAGAATCTTATCAGGCAGGATTCACTTGACCAATAGAGCAAGGTAGTACAATTTATTTTAAATGCCACCCATCCCAAATTCCTTGCAGAAAAATGCAATATAAATACAGTAAGCATTGTATAGAATAGACAACTTACAACTCCGTCGTGTCCGTTCCGACTTAATTATAGTTCATAAAATCATATACCAAAATGTCCTACCTGTTAATGACTACTTCACCTTCAACCGCAACAACATACGAGCATGAAATTGATTTCAACTAAATATCAACCGCTCCAAAATTGACTGCAAAAAAATACGACTTCAGCAACAGAGTAACCAACGCCTGGAATGCACTACCTGATTCTGTGGTTTCTACTTCTAACCCCAAAACCTTTAACCTTAGACTATCTACAATCGACCTCTCCCCCTTTCTAAGAGGTCTGTAAGGGGCGTGCATAAGCGCACCACTGTGCCTACCGTCCCTGTCCTATTGTCTTCTTTTGTTACTTTTTTATTATTACTTATCTAATGTTTTATTTGTACAAATTACCACCTTATAATTGTTTGACAAAATAAATAAAATAAATAAATAAAAATAAAAAGAGAGTGACGAAGTTACGGTTAGTAGAATTACACTCTAACGTCAAACACCAATTGTCGTTAATCCCAAAATGTTAGTCCTTTAAAGGGGAAATACAGAAAAACAGACATTAATTCCAAGATAGATCTGGAAGCAGAGAAATGTATTGCACCTGCCTATTTTCCCCACTGAACATGGGTTAATTTGAAAGAAGGAAAGAGGATAACCAAAGTTACCTTAGACGTGATCTTTGCCTCCGAAAGTAGATAAAGATCCCTGCAGCTCCCATAACAAGTAGTAAGACAGTAATGATACTCAAAACAACGGAACCAGCCATAGACCTTGGTTTCTCTTTTTCGCAGTAGTCACCACTATATCCCAACATGCAACTGCACCTTATTCTATGGTTTTCCACAGTACAGTCTCCTCTCATGTTGCAGGTGTCACTGTTACAAGCATGTGACCCCAAGCCATTTTGTTTGACCCCCTGCACCAGAAAGGGGTGATGCCATATCCCTGCTGCAGGTCATGTAGGTTTTTGCCTTCTTCTTGAAGTACGGATCTGCGTAGTAGTAGTTGTTGTTGCACTTTTAGAGACAGTAACAGTAGTACTCTTGTGTTTTGTCTGTGGTTGCACATGAGCCTTTTTAGTGACAGGTTTCTTTGTGTGGATTTTGATGGGTGCCAGAGTTTTCTTTTCATGGAAGGGTTTTGTTGGCAGCTGTGTTGTCCAGGATGGAGTTATTGCCTGGGGTTTATTGACAATGTGGTGACCTGTCAGTAGAGAATATCATTTACATACATCACTTCTGAGTACAGCAGAATCAAGGTTGAATGTTTTGCAGCTGGCCAAAGGTTCTTAACAGAAAGAGTTAGCTGGGTTTCCTCCCCCCAAAACCCCTATAATGCCTACTCAAACGTTAGGTGTAGGGCATAGGGACAGGTCCAGATTAGTGGAAAAACTGTCCTATTCTGTTGCTTAGATCCAGTGTTTCCCAACCTTGGCAATTTAAATATATCTGGACTTCAACTCCCAGAATTCCCCAGCCAGCAAATGCTGGCTGTGGAATTCTGGGAGTTGAAGTCCAGATATCTTCAAGTTGACACGGTTGGGAAACACTGGCTTAGATGGTACATACCAGCTAAGGCAGCACGTTCAGGGTTCTTTCAATTAAACAGTGCCACCTACTGGTACCCAGGGAATGTGTCTACTTGTCCCTCTGGAACAAGATCTCACCTGAAACCTGTGGACTCCTTCCATGTTTGATGTTCTCTAAAGTGCTGAAGACCCACCGGTTCTTCTCCAAGGCATTTGGTTAAAGTGGTGGAACCCCTTGTTGGATGTGTTTTTAATGTATATATTTTTTATATTGAGCAACTGAATTCCATCTTGTTTCCTTCTGTATTGTGTTTTTATTATTTTTAGATTATGAGCTGCCTAAATTTAGTTCCGGGGTCAGGAGGCTCCTAAAGTTAAAAAAACTAAAAGCTAAGCCATCACACTTTCATTGTCTGATAAATAAAGGTGTATGGTGGCATACATATAACCTTTAAAAATAGGCAATGCTTGCATTTCAGCTAGTTTGACAAACTGACTTCCCCAGTTCAGATGTGATCACCTTTCACTGAAGTTTATTTACCTTCATTCCTTTTATTGTCCCTTCTATAGAGATTCAGACTCATAACACCTTACCTGACTAAATATCCTGGAAACTCTGATCATTTTTATGTAAAACTGTTATGGTTGGATTAATATGATTGAAGGTAGCTAAATTTTGTTATACTGTCTGTAAAATTAGGCAGACCTTGACCACCTATTGATTTTAATTTAATTTAATTAATTTGACTTCTAAGCCATCCAATGTGACTCACTGGTTTATTTTTTTTTACCATCAACTGCAATCTATTTCTATGCCTTGTTCTGTTTGGTTCTGTTTTGTTTTATTTTAATGTTTAATTATTTGTGCTGGTCCAGGATGGTGAAAAAAAAAGATCTGATTTTGATTTGATCCCTTTTTTCATATTATATTGGCATCACTCTACTTTTCTGAAAAAATTGCAGAGAACTGCATTTTTAAATATGATACTGAATGTTGAGAGATGTTAATCCCTTGTTTATATGGCTACAATTTCCAGGGAGAGGAACAAAAATGACTATGTAATTTAAACATGTCACACAGTATGTTTAGATTTGACTAATGTACTATTTTAGACATTTGATACAAAAACAAAACAAAACAACTTGAACCGGGAAATTTGATGGGAGGTTTAAAAATCTGATGCGCTAATCCCCTATTAATTTCTGAGTAACTATTGTTACGAGGAAACTACAGCCATTTGTTGTTTCCCCAAGCTGGTAGTCATAGAAGGTGTGGATTTTACTTTGAAATGGTCACTGAATTAAAGCAGGCTATTTTATGAAATAGCCATTTATTTTCAAACCCCGTTTTGTAGTAAGTGCACCCTTCTAATGTGAATATCCTTCTCCTGCTTTTCCTTTTAAATTACTGTTTCATTACATTGTCGTAAAAGGCAGGTGCTACATTATAGAACTATTGTATAAATTATTAACGCTCTGATTATTTAGAATCTAAATTTTAGATAACTTAAACCTTTTTTTAAAAAAAACAAGAAAAGAAGTCTTGTGATTTCAAAATGATTATGATGATTTCAAGTCACTATGATTTCAAAAACGTTAATGTGGATATACATAAAGCTGCTTAAATTATGCATGGAGAGCCGAGGAGAGCTGATATGCATTTGTTTGTACAGTACTAGGGAAAGCACCTTATTTCAGTAAATGCAATCAGCCTATCCAACATTCAGAAGTTTATAAAAAGCATTTGTGTTAAATAAACAATTGATTTTTAACATTTAACAAAAATCCATTTCAACAACATATCCATCCTTCAGGTATTAATGAGCTGTTTCTGGAGCATTCATCTCTCTGATTGTTTCAATACAGGTTTTCATACTCACAATTCATCTCATCATATCCATCTTGGCAATCAAGATTCCCATCACAGACTTGCTCTTTTACAATGCATTTGGTGTGGTCCAAGCAGGCATGAAAAGGCTCCGAGCATTTCACGGCTTTGATGCACAGAGTACTGCGTTCTAAAATGTACCCGGTGGTGCACCAGCAGCTTCGTCCATTCGGATTTGGTAAACAGATCTGACTGCATCCCCCGTGCTTTTCCGAACAACCATTCCTCCCTGGAAACCACAAGACAGAAAATAATTGCTTCAGTTCTGTTTCCCGCTGCAGAACATGATAAAGCAAGGAAGGGACTCTTGTGAGTCCCTTAGATCAGTGTTTCCCAACCTTGGCAACTTGAAGATATCTGGACTTCAACTCCCATAATTCGCTGGCTGGGGAAATCTGGGAGTTGAAGTCCAGATATCTTCAAGTTGCCAAGGTTGGGAAACACTGCCTTAGATTGCAAGGCGATCAAACCGGTCAGCCTTGGAGGAGATCAATCCTGGCTGCTCTTTAGAAGGCCAGGTCCTGAAGATGAAACTCAAATATTCTGGCTACCTAATGAGAAGAAAGGACTCACTGGAGAAGAGCCTAATGCTGAGAAAGCTTGAGGGCAAAAGAAGAATGGGAATTACAGAGAATGAACTGGCTGGATGGACTCACTGAAGCAGTCTGTCAGGCCGAAGCTATCATTTTGAGCTGGAGACTTTGGCCTGCCACAAGTAGAATACTAGTGTGGGAACTGGGGAGGGGCAGTTGCATGAGAGGAAAAAATACTGGCCACAACAAAATTCTTTCCAGAGATTCAAGGTCATCTTTTGTCTAGCACCAGCCGGAAGTACAGGAGAGGATTGTAGACATGGAGAGACCCGGAGTGGTCCACGTAATGAACTTGTGGGTGTGGAGACAAGGGATGAACCTCAACCTGGGTGGAGGACTGTAGGAAAAGTTAGTATCGGGTTGACTAAAGTTCGTAAACAACATGGCTCTGGTAATAAATTGGAACTTGGAAGGTGTTCCAGATGGGAGAGACGTGGCACAAAGTGAATGTGAAAGCCTGACTGACAGCCAGGAAGATGTGGCAGACAGCCAGGAAGACGTGGCAGACAGCCAGGAAGATGTGGCAGACAGCCAGGAAGATGTGGCAGACAGCCAGGAAGACGTGGTAGACAGCCAGGAGGACGAGGCCACTGGGACGCAGGATTCAGCAGACAGCCCAGGAGATTTGACATACAGTCCCTCAGACAGTCTTTCATCTCTGGATTCTTCTGCAGATCAATATATTGATCTGCATAGCCAAAGAGCTATGCAAAGAAGGGATCGCTTTAAGGAGTATTACAAGTCATTATAGGAGCACCTGGGCTGGGTGTGGTTCTTATACTGAGGGTTGGGTATGGTTCCCTTAATGAGGGCTAAAGGTATAAAAGGAAACAACGGCCCAAGGCAAACTGTGGCTGTTTATCTGTATTATTTTGTGGGTCTTGCTCTGAAGTTTCAGTTCCGTGCCATGTGGAGTTTTCAACCCAGCTTTTTCAGACAAATGGGAGGTGAAAACTCTGGGACTTGCTGTTTGCTTCAAAGATTCAACAGGACTCCTGAAACGTCTTTGCTCATTCCAGGTTGTCTTTGTTTGTTTTTTCCTGTGTTTTGTATGCGGCTGAAGTAAGCCTTGCACTATCATTGCTTTTGGACACTAAGAACTGTTTTGAGTAACCCTTTTTTGTTTATTTAATACAAGTTTGCTGATTAGCAGAGTACGTGTGTGTTTGATTTCTTTTCCTTGGACTATTACGCATTGCCTGAGCCAGTCAGGCAGAACAGAAGGAGGCCAAGGTTTCGACTCTGATTTATTGTTCAGATGTTAATTGGAATGCTAACATAGATAGCAGGAGCTTCAATGGCCTCTGTGGGGGGGATGGTAGAGGACAAGAAGGCCTGGAGGGTTGCGGTGGGTTGGACATGACTTTGCAACTAACAATAACAACAAGGAAGCAACTACTTGGCAATCTGGCTGGCATGCTGTTGGCATGGGGAGATATTCTGACACCACCTCACCAATTTCAACACCTAGAATAAGTCAATATATGAAATAGTCAATCTTTTTCCAGACGGTATGTTTTCCAGGAGGGTCTCACTTAGCCTATATGCCTAGGGGAGAGAGAGGCTCTCAATCCAAACAATGGCGGTTACATCCTTGTTCAGGATTGATGCTTAGAGAACATCCCACTTTTGGTAGGTCTAAAACTTAAAACTTTTACTTTCCCAAAAAGGTACCAAAGAATGGTATTGGGCAATGTAGTCCAAGTATCCCACAATGATAGCGGTATCAAACTTAATTTCATTAAGGTTGCATCAGGGTTATGTTTGACCTCGGGGGAGCCAGGGTGGGCGTGGCTAGGGCAGGCATGGCTAGCTTGACATCACTCGTGTCGGGGCGCCTCTGATGTCCCAAGTGCTCTGTCAGTGCAAACAGACTCCTGAGGTTTTTGACTGCCAGCCTCCTGCAATGCTCTGTCGGTAAAAATGGAGCTTGGAAGGGCCGCATTGCCATTCACTGGCAGAACATTGCAGGAGACCATGGCAGTTGAAAACAGAACTCGGGAGCCCGTTTTCGCTGCCAGAAGCACCGTGGGCCAGTCCTTTGCTGTTTTCAGGGCAGCCCCATGGTCCACATCTAAGTATTATTATTATTATTATTATTATTATTATTATTATTATTATTATTATTTATTAGATTTGTATGCCGCCCCTCTCCGTAAACTCGGGGCGGCTTACAGCAATGATAAAAACAATATATAATAACAAATCTAATAGTTAGAATCTAAAATAACAATAATACATTTAAAAAGGCTAAAAAGCAATAAACCCCAATATATAAAAAACATACATACAGTCGTATCATACATAAAAAATTATATAGGCAGGGGGAGATGTTTCAGTTCCTCCACGCCTGACGACAGAGGTGGGTTTTAAGGAGTTTACGAAAGGCAAGGAGGGTGGGGGCAGTTCTAATCTCTGGAGGGAGCTGATTCCAGAGGGTCGGAGCCGCCACAGAGAAGGCTCTTCCTCTGGGGCCCGCCAAACAACATTGTTTAGTTGACAGGACCCGGAGGAGGCCAACTCTGTGGGACCTAACCGGTCACTGGGATTCGTGCGGCAGAAGGCGGTCTCGTAGATACCCTGGTCTGGTGCCATGAAGGGCTTTATAGTTGATGACCAACACTTTGAATTGTGACCGGAAACTGATCGGCAGCCAGTACAGGCCACGGAGTGTTGTAGAAATGTGCGCGAATCTGGGAAGCCCCACGATAGCTCTTGTGGCCGCATTCTGCATGATCTGAAGTTTCCGAATACTCTTCAAAGGTAGCCCCATGTAGAGAGCGTTACAGTAGTCGAGTCTCGAGGTGATGAGGGCATGAGTGACTGTGAGCAGTGACTCCCGGTCCAAATAGGGCCGCAACTGGTGCACCAGGCGAACCTGGGCAACCCTCCCCCTCGCCACAGCTAAAAGATGTTTCTCTAATGTGAGCTGTGGATCGAGGAGGACGCCCAAGTTGCGAACTCTCTCTGAGGGGGTCAATAATCCCCCCCCCCAGGGTTATGGACGGAATTGTCCTTGGGAGGCAAAACCCGCAGCCACTCCATCTTATCCAGGTTGAGTTTGAGTCTGTTGACACCCATCCAGGCCCCAACAGCCTCCAGGCACTGGCACATCACTTCCACTGCCTTGTGGGTTGGATCTGGCCCACAGGCCTTGAGTTTGACCCCCCTGCCCTATGACTTCTCAAAGTTATAATGAACTTTACCTTGTTGATATAGTTTGCTGTAGATCTTTATATCCACAAGTTTCTGTTTTGTTTGAAACCACCAGTTTTCTACTATTTCCAGTGGATTATACCACACCTTTATTGCACCTGTTAGGAAAAAATGTAATCAGATTTGAGAAAACATTTTGCTGCTACACAGAGGATTGCTATCAATTTACAAAATACCACATAACACTTGATTATTATCAAATATTATCAATTTTGCCACTGGCTAGAACCTATTAATTTCTATTGGGATACAATACCAGTAGTTCTCAACTTATTACCACAATTGAACCCAAAATTTCTGTGAATAGGAGAGACCATTTTTAAGTGATTGTTGCCGCATTTTATGACCTTTCTTGCCACAGTTGTTAAGTGAATCACTGCAGTTGTTAAGGTAGTAAAGCAGTTATTAACTTCCCCGCTTCCCCACTGACTTTGCTTGTCAGGAGGTCACAACATCTGATCACATGACTCTGGGGCACTGCAACCATCATAAATATAAGTCAGTTGGCAAGGAGGATCTGAATTTTAATCATGTGACCCACGAGGATGTTGCAACAAGTGTGAAAAACTGTCACAAGTCAAGTTTTTAAATGTCGTCGTAACTTTGAGTGGTCACTAAACTAACTTACAACTTACTGTTGTAAGTTGAGGACTATCTTTATCACATTACATTATAACAGGCTAATAACTAGACTAAACACTGAACATTAAATGAACACTTGCCAATAATATATACCCCACCTCCAGACTTCCGTTGCCAGCCAAAGTGCCCGTTTTCGCACTGGTGGGATTCCCCTGCTGGGATTTCCCTGCAGCATTGCAAAATCCGGAGGTGGGGTTTCCCATGGAGGGGAGCCTCAAGGGAATCCCACCATTGCGAAAACGGGCTCTTCAGCTGGCAACAGAAGTCCAGAGGTGGGGTATCCCAGCGGCAGCAGCGGGTTCATAAGGTGAAAATAGTTGGGAAGAAGAGGCGAAAAAATCTTAAACTCCAGGTTTGTATCTCAAAAAGTTCGTATGACGAGGGGTTCGTAAGACGAGGTATCACTGTATTGTATTAATATGGCTGGAGGCAGGTTTTGAATCTGAACTCACAAAATATTCATTGTGTAAGTCTTGACATAAAAACCTGATATCTGTTTCCCTTGATTCTGTGACATGTCATTGTTCTGACTCAAGTAAATGTCCCAAGTGACAAACTGCTTAATACATTAGGATTGAGCTATGGTGGCGCTGTGGTTAGAGTGTAGTACTGCAAGCTGTTTCTCCTGACCCCGGCTGACTGCAATTTGGCAGTTCAAATCTCAGTAGGCTCAAAGTTGATTCAGCCTTTCCATCCTTCCAAGGTGAGTAAAATGAGGACTCAGATTGTTGGGGGCAATATACTCGTCTCTTCAAACCGCTTAGAGAGGGCTGTAAAGCACCGTAAAGCGTTAAGTGCTACTGCTATCGGTGACAGAGTGCTTCCCCCTTCCTTGGGAATTCCTATAGCAGTGATGGCAAACCTTTTTTCCCCCAGGTGCCTTAAGACTGTGCGCGCGCGCTATTGCATACACGTGAGTGCCCACACCCATAATTCAATGCTTGGGGAGGTCAAAACAGTTCCCTCCGCCGAGGGCCTCTGGAGGCCGGAAATGGCCTGTTTCCAAACTTCTGGTGGGCCCAGTAGGCTGGTGTTTCGTCCTCTGCAGGCTTCCCTGGAGCTGGGGGAGGGTAAAAATGCTCTCCCCCATCCCCTTGGAGGCTCTCTGGAAGCTAAAAACACCCTCCCAGAGCCTCTGTGTGAGCCAAAAATCAGTTCGCTGACAACCACATGCACGTTGGAGCTGAGCTAGGGCAAGGGCTCGCGTGCCAGCAGATATGGCTCCACGTGCCACCTGTGGCACCCATGCCATAAGTTTGCAATCACTGTCCTATAGGGTTTGCGTTAGCTTAAGCTTGCTTACGACTGCGTGTTGCTGTTGTCCAGAACATCATTCCATCCCCTATTGCGAAGAGCATAAGGCCATGTATTCCTCCCTCAATGATTCTGTGCCCGGAGCCATCTAGACGAATGCTTTCCACGGAACCTTTGGCTATAGGAAAAAGAGCCTAGTTAGCAAAGTAATACAATAGGAAGAAGGAATTGCACAAGATCTTTGATCAAAATGAAATAGATATGTTATCTTTGATATCACTGGAGAGGGGCAGGATATAAATCCAATTAATAATAGTAATAGTAATATAATAATAATAATATAAATAATAATATTAATATAAATAATAATAATATTAATCATCATCATCATCATCATCATCATCATCATCATCATCATCATCATCCTTTATGAACTTTTCTTGAAACAGGACAGAAATTATGAGATTTCGAATGGATTTGATTACAGATAAGATATTGGATATGGCAAGAAGCATCATTTGTTGCATTTTAAGAGAAGGGGATAAAAGTTACTTAAGTTGTATAGAATGCGGGATGTCATTTTTATATTTGTTTTCTATCTCTCTTATTTTTTTCCATTTCTCCCTTTCTTTTTTGCACCTTTTATTATTCGTTAAGGTTTTTTGCTTTTTGTATTAGGTTTTGTTATTGTGATTACAATTCTTAATAAAAGTACTATTAAAAAAGAAGAACATGTACTAGTCTAGGAGTATGGCCAGTTTTGTTTCATGTGCTAGGGGAACGAGCTGAACCCAGAGAATTTGATCCACACATTAGACTGCTTACCTTGGTCAGCCCAATAGAGCCAAGTGCCAGCATCCACTATTGTTAAACCCACAGGGATCAGGGATCTCCTCCAGATTATTCTCCGCCTACTCCCATCCATAGCAGCACATTCTATCGTGGGATCGGGTAGGCCGTGTTCACCACCTAAATCCACAATGCACATGGATGCAGTTGGGGGATGGACCACCACTGTGGTTGGGTTGTAAAGACCATCGCTAAGTACCACGTGCCTATATTTGCCTTCTGAGGCTGCCACTTGGACAGATGCATATTTATTGTCAATCCAATAGATGTTGGCACTTAGCCAATCCATTGCAAGTGATATCACGGTGCCCTCGACTGGCAGAATCTTCTTCACAGAAGCTCTTCCAGTATCTTTAATAGCCAGGACCTTTATGAAGTCGTCATTTAAGTCTGAGAAGTACAATGCAGTACTGCGTAGAGAGTAGTCTACAGCCATCAGGTGAGTTACATTACTCAAGGGGAGACTGCTGTGCTCGGGAAGAGCAGTCTGCCCAGCTGTGGAACGCAGTTTTTTCAGGTAGACCTAGAGTTCAATATTAGAAACAACATTATTATAATAATTTCAGTTTACAAGGGCATTCAGCCATCTGCTCTAAGACAATCCAATCATAGCAGAAGTCCATACAGCTTTTGCTACCTTGTGCGATGCTAAAAATACCATACAAGAGCTTCCATTTATCTCTGTAACGCTTGACTACAAGGGGTCAAGTATCACTTTCCAACAGAATTTCAATAAGGTGTAAAAACAAAAGTGGCTAACTTTTGACAGTGTCACTCTTTTTTGAGAAAGGTGTGTGTTATGTTTTCAGGAGTGCTTTGTAAAAATTAACCCGCAGTCAATGACCTCTAGGTTACTCCCTTGTGGGGTGTCTCAGAGGTCGGTCCTCTCCCCCCTGCTATTTAATATCTACATGGGTGAGATCATCCAAAGGCATGGGGTGAGGTATCATCAGTATGCTGATGATACCCAGTTATACATCTCCACCCCATGTCCAGTCAACAAAGCAGTGGAAGTGATGTGCCGGTGCCTGGAGGCTGTTGGATGGGTGTCAACAGGCTCAAACTCAACCCAAACAAGACAGAGTGCCTGTGGGTTCTGCCTCCCAAGGACAATTCCATCTGTCCGTCCATTACCCTGGGGTGTGTGTGTGAATCATTGACCCCCTCAGAGAAATTTAGCAACTTGGGTGTCCTCCTCGATCCACAGCTAACATTAGAACACAATCTTTTGGCTGTGGCGAGGAGGGTGTTTGCCCAGGTTCGCCTGGTGCACCAGTTGCGGCCCTATTTGGACAGGGAGTCATTGCTCACAGTCGCTCATGTCCTCATCACCTCGAAGTTTGATTACTGCAACGCTCTCTCGGAAACTTCATATCGTGCAGAATGCAGCCGCGAGAGCTATCATGGGGCTTCCCAGATTCGCCCACATTTCTACAACACTCCGTGGCCTGCACTGGCTGCCGATCAGTTTCCGGTCACAATTCAAAGTGTTGGTTATGACCTTTAAAGCCTTACATGGCATTGGACCAGAATACATCCGGAACCGCCTTCTACCGCACAAATCCCAGCTGCCGATAAGATCCCACAGAGTTGGCCTTCTCCAGGTCCCGTTGACCAAACAATGTTGTTTGGCAGGCCCCAGGGGAAGAGCCTTCTCTGTGGCGGCCTGGCCCTCTGGAATCAACTCCCCCGAGATTAGAACGGCCCCCACCCTCCTTGTCTTTCGCAAATTTCTCAAGACCCACCTATATCACCAGGCATGGGGGAACTAAGACATCTCCCCCAGGCTTTTATATTTTATGTTTAGTATATATGTGTTGTATGGTTTTAACTGCTGGGTTTTTAATATATTTTTATTTCAATATTAGATTTGTTTTAATGTTACACTCTTTTATTATTGTTGTGAGCCGCCACGAGTCTTCGGAGAGGGGCGGCAAATCAAATCAAATCAAATCAAATCAAATCAAATCAAATCAAATCAAATCAAACCAAATCAAATCAAATCAAATCAAATCAAATCAAATCAAATCAAATCAAATCAAATCAAATCAAATCAAATCAAATCAAATCAAATCAAATCAATAAATATACTTGTTACTAAGGAAAATTCAAATAGAAGCCACTTTGCTGTGCCACCCTATTAAACAGCTGTAAGAACATTTCATTTGGGAAAATTATTTTGCAATAGTAGTGGGTTCTATTTACCTCTGCTACCAGTTCAGAAACGGGAGCGCAGGGGCAACACTTCTGCGCATTTGCAGAGTGTTTTTTGACGACATTTTGGAGGGTGGGCAGAGCCTCTCACCACTACTACTGGTTTGCCATACTGGGCCCAACCGGTAGCAACCCCTCACTGGTTTGCAGCTACCATTCTCTTTATTATCCAATTGAAAGTAATACCTGTGTAACATCTGTCTGGCCACCCAATAACATGAATGCTGACTCCTTTAATGGAATGCAGGTCTTTCCATCACTTGATAGTACAGATTCAGGCGGGCAATGGCAGCTTCCTTTTTTGCTGGGGCTTAAGAGGCACATATACGAACATCCAACTTCTACACATGGGTTAGGGGCTGGTGCCTGCAGAACTTCATGCATCACCTGAAAGCCAAAATTTCAAGAGTATGAAAATGTTACACCAGGAGTTTCAGGGCATCTCTATTATGCACTTTGTATGTTCCTCCACAAAAATTACTAAAGGAACACAGACTGTGTATACTATGTACAATAAAGTATATTGCACTATTTTCATCCATTGTCTACTTGCATCAGATGGCAAGAGCCAGATAATTTCAAAAAAGCAGTCAATCCACTTTATGACTGTCTGTGTTTTCTTTCATTTGATAGGACTGTTAGATCTGTCTCCAAATCTATAACTGGAATGTGACTATCTTCTTTCTCATCATTCAATCTTCAGAGCCATATATCATCAAAGGAAAAAAAACCATTGATAACAAAGATTAAAAAATAAAAAGGCCAAGCAATGTCATTCAAATATTAGTATTCTTCACGATTGCCATAGTCTTTTTTCCTACCATCTTTATGAGTCCAAGAAAACTAAACAGTGTTATCACCTTCACTTCTCTGCCATCAAGTGTATGGTCACTATAAGCATACTGGTTGACGTTACCCTTGTTTTCTTAATGTTCAATACCAATCAACATTATTTTTTCATTTATCCCATATGAAGGTAGATTGAGCAAAAGAAATAAACCAGTTCTATTAATAGAGGAGAAATTTCTGAAATAAGAAAAGTTTGACCGAAATAACGTAAGATTTATGAAAGATCCTGTTAGTTTTAGAACTACAGGTAAGTTCTCGGACTTGCGACTACAATTTAGTCCAAAATTTCTGTTGCTAACTCAGATATTTGTCAAGGGAATTCTGCCCCATTTTATGAAGTTTCTTATTCTACCATATAAAACTTATTTTAATAAGCCAAGATTGTTGCAAAAATACCTAAATTTGAAATTATTGCAATAGTCCTCGGAAAGGGGCGGCATACAAATCTAATAAATTATTATTATTATTATTATTATTATTATTATTATTATTATTATTATTATTATTATTATTATTATTTAGGGAAACTAGCTTAGCTCAGTGAGGGACTTCTGCTGGAATGAAGAAGAAGAAGGAGGGACAAAATAGTGTGTTATGCTTGCTAGTCCTATGTGGCAGCCTCTTCCAATCTGTAACAGCATCTTGCTCTCTGGTGAAGCTCAATTCAGGGTTGCCTTGTATACATAGCTCTGTCCTACCCTAGCTCAGTGTTTCCCAACCTTGGCCACTTGAAGATATTTGGACTTCAACTCCCAGAATTCCCCAGCCAGCATTCGCTGGCTGGGGACTTCTGGGAGTTGAAGTCCAGATATCTTCAAGTGGCCAAGGTTGAGAAACACTGCCATAGCTAGTAAATTAGGTGAATCTGAAAAAAGACATAGGGAAAGTTCAAGTCATGCATCTACTCCTTCAGAAGGCTGCAGCCAGTCCCAGGTAGACAATTCCACGTTGTCCACAAAACAATCCTTCGGGATTCAACTTCAGCTGAGTATTTCTCACCTATCCCATCACATTCAAGTGTGGAGAAGCTTCACTTGACTCTGATGTCAAGGGAATGTAAACTGGGCATCATAAGCCTAATGATGAAACCGTTACAGACACTGAATAATCCCAGGAAAAGAGTGGAATCTCCTTATTAAATGAACTGCCAGTATATGTTCATCCAGTGCTTTTATGGGGCACGGCCTAACCTCACCAAGTTCATAAGAGGTCAGTAAGGGGCGTACATAAGTGCACCAGAGTGCCTACTGTCCCCTGCCCTATTGTCTCTCCTGTATCTCATATATCTTCTCTTCTATACCTATATCTTTTCCTGCTATTCTCTCATAGTTATATTTCACTCCTTTATTTTCTCCTCTATTCCCCCTTTAATACATTCTACCTGATTATATCCTCTCTAACCCTCATTGTGTATTATTGTGTACTGGACAAAACAAACAACTGTTACACAGCAGGCCAAATAAATTTGATGATCAGAATATCAAAAGCTGCGAACAATCTTGCCTTTGGTTTTTAAAATTTTGTGTCTACTGTGGTTAATATTTGAATATTTATCACTTTCATGGTTAATTGCCCAGGATCACTTTGTAAAGTGAGTTGGGCAGCATATAAATTTAATAAATAATAAATAAATCAAGCAGAATCAATAGAACTGTACTCCTAGTTTCTTCTCTCTAAAAATATCCATTTGCCTTATCAATTACGATTCAATCGTATACCGTAACTGGACAGACCTGACCACATATCAACATGAGCTCAGACAGTGTTTTCAAGTCATCCCCCACTGAAATATCTTCTCTAAAAAGACAACATTAGCGACTCAATGGACTCATCTATCCATCTTGTTTCTGAGATCTATTCCTAATTCTTTTGAACCATTCCAACAAGCCCAAGCAAAATAGAAAAGGCTTACCTATCCAGTGGGTGGAGAACTAATGACTGTGGTTGCTCCAGATCCTCAAGAACCACTGTATAGACAGGATTTCCCTTCCAAGTGGTATTCAACTATGTAGCCAAGATCTGTCCTGAGATACCATCAGTCCAGTAAAGGTTCCTTCCTAACCAGTCCACTGCTATACTGTCAGATTTGATGCCTGCAATCCAATGTTTGAAATGATAGAAATGAACTGTCTATTGTTAAGATTTACAAACATGTGAATGGGAAATATCAGCCAACATCTCCTATGAAGTCAGTAATTGAAAAGCAAAATTTTATTACAAATTGTTTTTTTAAATAGCCATATAAGGGAAAAGACATCCTGTTCAGAGGGTTTTGTGCAGAATATCTCTGGTTTAAGGCTGAACAGTTACGACTGTTATTGGTAAATTGTTCAGTGTTAATTGTGCTTGAAATCCATCTTCTTAGACAATCCTCAAAAATACTCATAGTTGACCAATAGACACAAAAGGATGCTTTTTTAGGGGTCAGTTCTGCTGTTACTGTCTCTCTCTTAGTGTACACTGGAAGAATCTTTACATTTATAGACTAGAAGCTCATAGAAGCTCAAACTCATTACCGGACTCAATAGTGTCAACCCCTAACCCCCAACATTTCTCCCTTAGACTATCCACGATTGACCTCTCCAGGTTCCTAAGAGGTCAGTAAGGGAAGTAAATAAGTGCACCAGTGTGCCTTTCGTCCCCTGTTCAATTGTCTCTCCTTATCCCATATATCATATATCTTTTCTCCCTTTCATATATCTTCTCCTCTATTTTCATATCTTTTCTTTATATATAATACTTCATGTCTATTCGCCTCAATATGTATTGTGTATTGGACAAAATAAATAAAAATAAATAAATAAGCTGCAGATTTCAACCATCATCAACTCTACAGCAAGGGATTGTTGGCCTTCTGAGCAATTGTCCCAAGTGACACATATTATTCCTATGCCATTCATGAGGGACTTTAGTAGGATAACATCATCTGTCATATGGGACTTTGTCAACTTGTATGTTTTCTTCCTGGAGGAACTTGATGAAATCTTTCCTTCAGTCTGTCATCTAAAACTTGCAGGCAGGATTAGGTGTGTGAATCCACCTGGTATTGCTGTTTCTTAAAATTATTTTGTTAAAAGTATCAGTTTAGAAATATGAGCACTCAATTTTTCCTTAGCTTTTTTTCTGTTTAAGTGTAAGTGGATTTGACTTTCACCTTGTCTCGGGTGAACCTGTGAAGCTTCCTAAGCATGTGAGAGTGTGAGTCAGCTTCAACAGTCAAATAGGAGTTCTACCAATAGTTTATTTGACTTGCCAAAGTTACGATTAGTTTTGTCCTAAGCCACTAACTTATTAAAAACTGTCTAAACAACTGAAAATATATCAAGACCCACCTTTTATTAGAATTCCCTTTTCCTTGGTTTGCATATCAATCCAATTAATACTGTCTGCATTGAGATTCATCCAAAAGACAGTCTCGGATACGAAATCGTAGTCAATGGAAAAGATAATGAAGTCATGATCGACTCTCATGACAACATCCTCTTTCATGGTCCTTATTCCGAATACAATTAAGTCAAACTGAACTGCAACTAGCAGTAATGGCTCGGAACCTATGGCAAAGACAAAACTAGTTAATTTTAATATAAATTGCAATCACGTCATGTTTGAAGTTATGTTATTGGATGTTTGTGTATCACTTGACATGTACGTGTAATTATCCCCATTTCCTTATGCTCCCAAATAAAAAGGAATACACAACTCTATACTGTGTCACTTCACCCAGAGAGAGAATGTGTCCAAGTCTTCTTTCTAGGATTTGCGTTCGTGAGTGATCCCACACGGCTGGGTTGCTCTTAGCCCCTTTGAAGACATTGTCTTCATCAGGGACTTTGACAGCATCTACATTTATCTACATTTATTATCTACATTTATCTATGTAACAGCTTTCATATCTCTCAATACATCCCTCCAGCTTAATAGTGTGAAGCCAGAGGGACTTATTTCAAGACTTCTTACCCAGAAGGCAAAGTTTTCTATGTTACATATTTGACTTCACACAAAAAATTACGCATTAAACCCTAAATTTGAATCCTAAAGAGAATCAATGGAAAGCCAATCAGTGGACAGGAATAAACCTACCTATTACTTTACATGTGTGGTTATCGGGCTCCAGTTGATATCCAGGGTGGCATGTGCAGGAGTAACCGCCTTCTGTATTGACACAGGTCTGGCTACATTTATCAACTGCCAACTCTTTGCATTCATTGATGTCTTTGCAAGAGCGCCCATCATTTCTTAAGATGAACCCCTCATTGCAAGCACATTGCTGAAAATTAGAAAACAGGCGTTATTACCTATGTAAAGTTTCACTATTTCTCCTTCTCCTTACTCTGCCCTCCAAGGGTTGCTTCTGGAAACACAGAGTCCAAATACAAATTGAGATTTAATTTGCGCTTAAGTAATAACAACTACTTCTCCTTCTCCTCACTCTGCCCTCCAGGGTTGATTCTCTGGAAACACAGAGTCCAAATACAAATTGAGATTTAATTTGCAAGTATGCGCTTAAGTAATACATTTGAAGGCATTGGGGTTCCCCCCCCAAAAAATTATGTTTCACTAAAGAATTTTTTTTACAAAGTAAAACAATTCACATTTAAAGAAAAAGAAAAGGGGAAAGTGATAACAGAAAATGAAAGAAAAATCAAGAAAGAAAAAAACCCAAAGATATAAAGAGATGGTTTCCGGTTTTCTTTTAAAACACTTGCATTTAGTCTTATTCTCTTGCTCTAAGGAAGGGGGTGTCCAACCTTGGCAACTTCAAGAGCTATTTGTTGGTGGAATTCTGGGAGTTGAAGTCCACAGGTTTTAAAGTTGCCAAGGTTGGATACCCCTGCTGTTCAGAGGTGGGTTCCTACCGGTTCTAATTGGTACTTTAACTTAGTGATGATGTCACAGAACCAGTTCTGTTGGTGTCTCCTTGGGTGCCACCATCTTGAATTTTGTTTCTGCACATGCGCAGCAGCTATTTTTTTTTATTGCTGAGGGCGCACGCGTACGGTACAACCCTGAGCGAATTGGCAGCAAAAGGATCCAGAACCCACCCCTGCTGCTGTTAGATTACACTTTCAATCTGCTTCCATTGCTTGATGACTTTTTATGATTTAATAGTAATCATCTCACCAGGATTATCTATCAGCAAGTTCTAATCAAATTATGATTAGGTCATCAACAAGATAATTTAACTCCTGAAGCCTTTCTGGTCTCTTTTTCTACTGCCTCAGATTTTTCCAACCATCTGAGACTTCAACAACTCTTGCCTTTGTACTTCTTGTTCAAAATATTTTATAGTTGGAGTTTAATTACCAACAGTTTCAATGAACAGTCTTATTTTCTTTTATCTAGTTTTATATTAATGGTTCTCACAATGCAGGTTATTCTCAGACATGGGAACCAGAACCAGAGTTTGAAAGTATTACTTCTTTATTCAGCCAATCAAACAATAATGCAGCTTTTACATTACAACTGGGGAAACTATTGCTTTGATTATATATATCTTTGTTGCCAGCAAGATGCCTCTGCATTTTAATACTGTCATAACCCTCTCCCCAAATACTGTATTTTTCAGAGTATAAGGCGTACCCTTTCCCCGCCTAAAAGAGGCTGAAAATTTGGGTGCATGTTATACTCCAAATGTAGCTTTTTGAAGCTTTTCCCCCCCACCCCTAATGAGTTACTAACAATCTTCTTGGCTTGCAGGATTTTTTTCATTCCTACTCTCTCCAAAAAAGTTTTTATTCCAGCCCTAGGTTTTTGTAGGTTTGTTTTCATTGCTACTCCCTCCGAAGATTATTTTTTTCAGCCCTAACCAGGGGATAAAATAATGAGTTGAGGCTGACCAGACTAAGGATGCTAGCCAGATGAATACCTGGTAGGTGGGTTCTCCCCCCCCTATTTTCCTCTCTCAAAACTTAAGCTGTGTCTTATACGCCAGTGCATTTTATACGACATTTCCCATTTTTTCATGGTTACAATCACTATCCTTTTGCTATAATAGTAGCAACAAGTCCATATTGTATTATTATTCGAGAATGGCTATCTATTTTTCCTATTTTGAAAGAATTTTAGCATAAAGCTTAGGACAGTGATGGTGAACCTTTGACAGGTAGCACACGGAGCCATATCTGCTGGCACACGAGCCGTTGCCCTAGCTCAGCTCCAAAGTACATGTGTGTGCTGGCCAGCTGATTTTTGGCTCACCCAGAGGCTCTCGGAGGGCATTTTTGGCTTCCAGAGAGCTTCCAGGGAGAATGGAGGAGGGCGTTTTTACCTTCCTCTGGCTCCAGAGAAACCTTTGGAGCCTGGGGAGGGCAAAACATGAGCCTACTGGGCCCACCAGAAGTTGGGAAATGGGCTATTTCTGGCCTCCAGAGGGCCTCCGGGGAACAGGGGAAGCTGTTTTTGCCCTCCACAGGCATTGAATTATGGGTGTGGGCACTCATGCATGCACAATAGTGCACGCCCACACTATTTTGGCACCCGAGGAAAAAAAGGTTCGCCATCACTGGCCTAGGAGGAAGCAAATCTCCTTAACCCATTTTTTTCCTTCTACAATTCAATTCAATTCAATTTATTAGATTTGTATGCCGCCCCTCTCCGAAGACTTGGGGCGGCTCACAACAGTAATAAAAACAGTATAATAATGGAACAAATCTAATAATAAAATATATAAAAACCTCAACAATTAAAAACCATACAGCACATACACATCAAACATGAAATATAATAAGCCTGGGGGAGATGTCTTAGTTCCCCCATTCCTGGCGATATAGGTGGGTCTTAAGTAACTTGCGAAAGACAAGGAGGGTGGGGGCAGTTCTAATCTCAGGGGGGAGCTGGTTCCAGAGGGCCGGGGCCGCCACAGAGAAGGCTCTTCCCCTGGGGCCCGCCAAACGACATTTTTAGTTGACGGGACCCGAGAAGGCCAACTCTTCAGTTCTTATGTTATCCATTTTTAAGCATCATCCTAAGCATCATCAACATTCTAATGCTGGTCTTCACTTACAGGCCCATGAGGAGACTTGTAACAAATGTGAGCACACAGTTTTTGACATGGCACTGCACAATGGTTGCCTTCATCCATTCCATCTTGGCAGTCGGGTTTCCCATTGCAGACCAAAGTGTAATTGACATAGGTATCACCACACTGAAACTCATAGCTATGGCAGCTCCTGGGCTTACCTGGAAAAGCAAAGAGGACTTCAAGATTCTAGTTTTAGCACAATTATATATAAAATAACCATTGAAATCTAATGAAGCATGAGCCAAATTCAATACGACTTTCCCTTTGATTGATTTGGAATGGGTATGGGGAGAATAATACAAGTCAACAAAGAATTTTGAACTTTGTTGTTTTAGATGTTGATAGAAGCGAGAATGCTCCATGCATAAAAATAGAAAGATATCCTAACTGGAAGAAATGGAAGAAGAATGGCTGGAAACTGATGGAATTAGCAGAGATGGTCAAAACCCTGTAATGTAATATACAACACGTATAAAATTGTAAATAGAAATAAGAATCTTTAAGTTAAAAACAATAGCCTTAGATATGAAAAATATATAATACGACAAGGTGTATTACTGAAATTATATTTGGGGGAGGGTGTTTATGTGAAAAAATTCAATAAAATGTACTTTGAAAACCCCCCAAAAATTTTGACTTTGGGATTTGCTGATTAGACAAGTATGCTCTAGAAAAGGCTAGTCCATATTAAGTATGCAAAAGTAGAAATTTGAGGCTGCAATGTTATATTTTATTCTAGTATGCAGAAAAGAGAAGTTGTCAGTAGCTGTTCCCTTTCCTCTTTAACCTACACTTCTCTCTCTCTTCCCCTTCCCTCTTTGCCCATTGTTTCCATTTCCATTTTTATTTTATACTTTGATAAGTTTAATAAAGTTGTATTTTTTTAAAAAAAGGAGAACATGAGTGCAACAATCTGGCAAGCACAAATGGAAATAAATGGCAACAGTGCATGGTGAGAATGAGGTGCCCCACAATATCCTTAAATTTCAACTCCATAGGACATTAAACTAAAAACATTTAAAGACTAACATAGAACTGCTGTCATTGTAACTTGGCTCTTGTTTTGCAGCACTTCTCTCTGTTAAGCTAATGTCTCCTAAGAAAGACAGATCCCTCCCACCACTTCAAAAAACAAGACTATTGCACCAGCTACCAAGATGGAGAAAGTTTACATACATCCAATCTCATCAGTCCCGTCTCTGCAGTCAAATCAAATCAATCAAATCAAATCAAATCAAATCAATAAATAAATGTACTTGTTACTAAGGAAAATTCAAATAGAAGCCACTTTGCTGTGCCAGCCTATTAAACAGCTGTAAGAACATTTCATTTGGGAAAATTATTTTGCAATAGTAGTGGGTTCTATTTACCTCTGCTACCAGTTCAGAAACGGGAGCGCAGGGGTAACACTTCTGCGCATTTGCAGAGTGTTTTTTGACGACATTTTGGAGGGTGGGCAGAGCCTCTCACCACTACTACTGGTTTGCCATACTGGGCCCAACCGGTAGCAACCCCTCACTGGTTTGCAGCTACCATTCTCTTTATTATCCAATTGAAAGTAATACCTGTGTAACATCTGTCTGGCCATCCAATAACATGAATGCTGACTCCTTTAATGGAATGCAGGTCTTTCCATCACTTGATAGTACAGATTCAGGCGGGCAATGGCAGCTTCCTTTTTTGCTGGGGCTTAAGAGGCACATATACGAACATCCAACTTCTACACATGGGTTAGGGGCTGGTGCCTGCAGAACTTCATGCATCACCTGAAAGCCAAAATTTCAAGAGTATGAAAATGTTACACCAGGAGTTTCAGGGCATCTCTATTATGCACTTTGTATGTTCCTCCACAAAAATTACTAAAGGAACACAGACTGTGTATACTATGTACAATAAAGTATATTGCACTATTTTCATCCATTGTCTACTTGCATCAGATGGCAAGAGCCAGATAATTTCAAAAAAGCAGTCAATCCACTTTATGACTGTCTGTGTTATCTTTCATTTGATAGGACTGTTAGATCTGTCTCCAAATCTATAACTGGAATGTGACTATCTTCTTTCTCATCATTCAATCTTCAGAGCCATATATCATCAAAGGAAAAAAAACCATTGATAACAAAGATTAAAAAATAAAAAGGCCAAGCAATGTCATTCAAATATTAGTATTCTTCACGATTGCCATAGTCTTTTTTCCTACCATCTTTATGAGTCCAAGAAAACTAAACAGTGTTATCACCTTCACTTCTCTGCCATCAAGTGTATGGTCACTATAAGCATACTGGTTGACGTTACCCTTGTTTTCTTAATGTTCAATACCAATCAACATTATTTTTTCATTTATCCCATATGAAGGTAGATTGAGCAAAAGAAATAAACCAGTTCTATTAATAGAGGAGAAATTTCTGAAATAAGAAAAGGTTGACCGAAATAACGTAAGATTTATGAAAGATCCTGTTAGTTTTAGAACTACAGGTAAGTTCTCGGACTTGCGACTACAATTTAGTCCAAAATTTCTGTTGCTAACTCAGATATTTGTCAAGGGAATTCTGCCCCATTTTATGAAGTTTCTTATTCTACCATATAAAACTTATTTTAATAAGCCAAGATTGTTGCAAAAATACCTAAATTTGAAATTATTGTAATAGTCCTCGGAAAGGGGCGGCATACAAATCTAATAAATTATTATTATTATTATTATTATTATTATTATTATTATTATTATTATTATTATTATTATTATAGGGAAACTAGCTTAGCTCAGTGAGGGACTTCTGCTGGAATGAAGAAGAAGAAGGAGGGACAAAATGAAATGTGAATGAAAACATAATTTTTATGTATTTAAAATAATTAAATTGAATTGTTAAATTGTCCCGAGGTGAATTGTCCCACGGCACGTTAGCCATGGTCAGATGGCCACAGAGACTTGGCTATGGTGAATTGTCCCATTCTGAACAAATTACGCTATGACCAACAGTAGCTTTTCGTATAAATGACTTATTCCTGGTCAAAATTCTATTATCAGTTACAATATAAACACAATACAATATCAGTATTGACGCAGCTTTAGTCTGACAAAGTATGGGGCTTGGCTCATACTTTTTGAAGCTCATGGATATGCATATTTGAAGATCCAGGCCAAATAAACCTGCCTTAACATTTATTCATTTAAAGCTAGAGACATGCCGTTGGCAAAGTAAAATAAAAGTAGGCACTTGTTCCAGTCATCAACCTTTCCATAATGTGTACTACTTGTGCAATACCTTTAATCCATATGGTTGTCCATGACTCTTTAGGAGAACTGTTCTATTTTTGGCTGTCCTTTTGTCTATCTTCTGTACTATCCTTGTTTGCATGTCAGACCAAAAGATGTAGTCTTCAAACACACTTACTGAGAAAGGACTATGTATCTCATTCATCTGAAATATCTAAGGGAAAAAATATTGTTAAGAGATGCATCACAGCTCAGGGACTGAGATTTTATTTTCAGACACACTAAAAGATCTGGAAGTTGGACACATTCCCCTAGTTTCGAAGAAGTGTGGCATACAAATCTAATAAATTATTATTATTATTATTATTATTATTATTATTATTATTATTATTATTATTATTATTTATTTATTTATTTCTGCTACCCAGAAAAGAACAAGATGATGACATTATCAGAATTGACACTTTCCTTTAAAACAGGGGTGTCAAATTCAAGGCCCAGGGGCCGGATGTGGCCAACAGGATACTTAGATCTGGTCTGTGGGGCTACCCTGGAAACAGTGAAGGATCAGTCCTCGGTGCTTCTGCCAATGAAAATAGGCTCCCAAGCTCCGGTTTGGGCTGCCACGGCCTTCTGC
The DNA here is from genome assembly GCF_031021105.1 of Erythrolamprus reginae. Classification (NCBI taxonomy): domain Eukaryota; kingdom Metazoa; phylum Chordata; class Lepidosauria; order Squamata; family Dipsadidae; genus Erythrolamprus; species Erythrolamprus reginae. The sequence goes on along the minus strand of NC_091951.1, from coordinate 227,924,077 downwards.
AACCTTTTGCCAGTGAAAACAGGGCTCCATTGCAAGAGGCCATGACCACCGTCTGCCGCACGAATCCCAGCGACCAGTTAGGTCCCACAGAGTTGGCCTTCTCCGGGTCCCCTCGACTAAACAATGCCATTTGGCGGGACCCAGGGGAAGAGCATTCTCTGTGGCAGCCCTGACCCTCTGGAACCAACTCTCCCCAGAGATCAGAGTTGCCTCCACCCTCCTTGCCTTTCGTAAGCTCCTTAAAACCCACCTCTGTCATCAGGCATGGGGGAACTGAGATATTTCCTCCCCCTAGGCTTATAAAATTTATGCATGGTATGTCTGTTTGTATGATTGGTTTCTCAAATAAGGGTTTTTTAAAAAAATTAACTTAAATATTAGATTTGTACATATTGTTTTATTATTGTTGTTAGCCGCCCCGAGTCTATGGAGAGGGGCGGCATACAAATCTAATGAATAAATGAATGAATGAATGAATGAATGAATGAATGACAGCTGAAAACGGAACTCAGGAGCCTGTTTTTGCTGGCAGAGTGCTTGGGCCATCACAGGAGTGACATTGAGCTGGCCACACCCATCCTGGCCTCTCCCACCCCACCCCGAGGTCAAATACAGCCCCGATACGGCCCTCAATGAAATTGAGTTTGACACCTCTGGTTTAAAACAAAGAACTCAAATAAATTCTTGCCTGCTTCCATAAACGTTATGTACATATAGTTGGCAATACCTTCATATCGCTACCATCCAAAGAGGCTGAGCCAATGGAGTGAAACTTGTCATCAGACCAGAAAATTCTCCAGCTCAAGAAATCAATGGCTAGGCTTGTGGGCCAACCAAGTCCATTATCAATTATCACTTCTTTATTACTTCCCTCCATCCCTGCTTTCTTGATTATGGATTCAACGCCTATTTCACACCAGTACATAAATCTAGGAAAGAGAGGATAATGTGACATATATTTTTAGAATGGAATTCAACTACTATGGCTTACAATGCTTTCTAGAAGAGTTATTGACCACCAAGTTAGATGGCCTTCATTGTATATTTTATTTAGGGTACCAGACAAGAAGACCCACTAGTATTTCAGATGATTTCAATCTAGGGAAACATTAGTATCAGAATTCTTTTGATTAATGTCTCTTCATATAAATCCTACATTCTTTGGAATTTAAAGTTAGATCACCACTCTCTTTTTATCCAATCATGAATCAGATCTACAGTTTCAGCACAATCGTGGCATCATATACCGTGGCTCCCATTAAGCATGGAGCTTGGGGGAGTGTAGACTACTCTGTTAAAGCTTAATACATCTGGGGTCTAAGCCTAACCCTTCAAATGGGCCATTGCATTTGCCTTTAAATAGTATTAGAGCCAAACTAAATAAAAACATTGTTTATTATTTTGCATCTACATCATTTAAAATTTTTGGTAATCTGAGACAAGTTTTCATTTTGAGATTCTATTCCATTCCCAAGCTAAGGGTCATTTCTATCCCATGTGCATATTATACTCCATGTGTTTGTGTGTGTGCACATGTGTATTTCTGCAGCTAAGAGTAAGCAAGGTGACTAACAAAATTAAGGCAAAATTGAAGAGCTTCAAGTAGTGCAACATGGTATTATAGACTCTAATTTAGTCCTCTTACCAATAAAGGAGAAGAGCAAGAAGCTATCTTAATAAAAAATAATGATGATTCAATAAAAAGTCCCAAGAAAGATATTAAAATGTTGTTAAAATTTAAACTTTAAAACATGAAACAATACTAAACCAGACTGCAGAGCAGGGTCAATACATATTAAATTGGCTTGTAGGTTTAAAAGGCTCACTGCAACCTTTATTCAAAGGGAGGGAATGCTGCAACCTTGTGCTAAAAAATACCCTCTTCAGATCAAGCTAATATCCAGCCATTTTGAACCATCTTAAAAATGCATCTTTTCTAGCTCTTAACTAGATAAACAGGAAGGTATGAGGAAAGGCACACTATCAGGCGCTCTGGCTTAGCCACACAGTGCTTCATATGACAAGTTCCAGGGACTCTGCCTGATAGCATACTGGTAGCCAGTGTGTGTCTTCAAAATAGTGTGTTATGCTTGCTAGTCCTATGTGGCAGCCTCTTCCAATCTGTAACAGCATCTTGCTCTCTGGTGAAGCTCAATTCAGGGTTGCCTTGTATACATAGCTCTATCCTACCCTAGCTCAGTGTTTCCCAACCTTGGCCACTTGAAGATATTTGGACTTCAACTCCCAGAATTCCCCAGCCAGCATTCGCTGGCTGGGGACTTCTGGGAGTTGAAGTCCAGATATCTTCAAGTGGCCAAGGTTGAGAAACACTGCCATAGCTAGTAAATTAGGTGAATCTGAAAAAAGACATAGGGAAAGTTCAAGTCATGCATCTACTCCTTCAGAAGGCTGCAGCCAGTCCCAGGAGAAAATTCCACGTTGTCCACAAAACAATCCTTCGGGATTCAACTTCAGCTGAGTATTTCTCACCTATCCCATCACATTCAAGTGTGGAGAAGCTTCACTTGACTCTGATGTCAAGGGAATGTAAACTGGGCATCATAAGCCTAATGATGAAACCGTTACAGACACTGAATAATCCCAGGAAAAGAGTGGAATCTCCTTATTAAATGAACTGCCAGTATATGTTCATCCAGTGCTTTTATGGGGCACGGCCTAACCTCACCAAGTTCATAAGAGGTCAGTAAGGGGCGTACATAAGTGCACCAGAGTGCCTACTGTCCCCTGCCCTATTGTCTCTCCTGTATCTCATATATCTTCTCTTCTATACCTATATCTTTTCCTGCTATTCTCTCATAGTTATATTTCACTCCTTTATTTTCTCCTCTATTCCCCCCTTAATACATTCTACCTGATTATATCCTCTCTAACCCTCATTGTGTATTATTGTGTACTGGACAAAACAAACAACTGTTACACAGCAGGCCAAATAAATTTGATGATCAGAATATCAAAAGCTGCGAACAATCTTGCCTTTGGTTTTTAAAATTTTGTGTCTACTGTGGTTAATATTTGAATATTTATCACTTTCATGGTTAATTGCCCAGGATCACTTTGTAAAGTGAGTTAGGCAGCATATAAATTTAATAAATAATAAATAAATCAAGCAGAATCAATAGAACTGTACTCCTAGTTTCTTCTCTCTAAAAATATCCATTTGCCTTATCAATTACGATTCAATCGTATACCGTAACTGGACAGACCTGACCACATATCAACATGAGCTCAGACAGTGTTTTCAAGTCATCACCCACTGAAATATCTTCTCTAAAAAGACAACATTAGCGACTCAATGGACTCATCTATCCATCTTGTTTCTGAGATCTGTTCCTAATTCTTTTGAACCATTCCAACAAGCCCAAGCAAAATAGAAAAGGCTTACCTATCCAGTGGGTGGAGAACTAATGACTGTGGTTGCTCCAGATCCTCAAGAACCACTGTATAGACAGGATTTCCCTTCCAAGTGGTATTCAACTATGTAGCCAAGATCTGTCCTGAGATACCATCAGTCCAGTAAAGGTTCCTTCCTAACCAGTCCACTGCTATACTGTCAGATTTGATGCCTGCAATCCAATGTTTGAAATGATAGAAATGAACTGTCTATTGTTAAGATTTACAAACATGTGAATGGGAAATATCAGCCAACATCTCCTATGAAGTCAGTAATTGAAAAGCAAAATTTTATTACAAATTGTTTTTTTAAATAGCCATATAAGGGAAAAGACATCCTGTTCAGAGGGTTTTGTGCAGAATATCTCTGGTTTAAGGCTGAACAGTTACGACTGTTATTGGTAAATTGTTCAGTGTTAATTGTGCTTGAAATCCATCTTCTTAGACAATCCTCAAAAATACTCATAGTTGACCAATAGACACAAAAGGATGCTTTTTTAGGGGTCAGTTCTGCTGTTACTGTCTCTCTCTTAGTGTACACTGGAAGAATCTTTACATTTATAGACTAGAAGCTCATAGAAGCTCAAACTCATTACCGGACTCAATAGTGTCAACCCCTAACCCCCAACATTTCTCCCTTAGACTATCCACGATTGACCTCTCCAGGTTCCTAAGAGGTCAGTAAGGGAAGTAAATAAGTGCACCAGTGTGCCTTTCGTCCCCTGTCCAATTGTCTCTCCTTATCCCATATATCATATATCTTTTCTCCCTTTCATATATCTTCTCCTCTATTTTCATATCTTTTCTTTATATATAATACTTCATGTCTATTCGCCTCAATATGTATTGTGTATTGGACAAAATAAATAAAAATAAATAAATAAGCTGCAGATTTCAACCATCATCAACTCTACAGCAAGGGATTGTTGGCCTTCTGAGCAATTGTCCCAAGTGACACATATTATTCCTATGCCATTCATGAGGGACTTTAGTAGGATAACATCATCTGTCATATGGGACTTTGTCAACTTGTATGTTTTCTTCCTGGAGGAACTTGATGAAATCTTTCCTTCAGTCTGTCATCTAAAACTTGCAGGCAGGATTAGGTGTGTGAATCCACCTGGTATTGCTGTTTCTTAAAATTATTTTGTTAAAAGTATCAGTTTAGAAATATGAGCACTCAATTTTTCCTTATCTTTTTTTCTGTTTAAGTGTAAGTGGATTTGACTTTCACCTTGTCTCGGGTGAACCTGTGAAGCTTCCTAAGCATGTGAGAGTGTGAGTCAGCTTCAACAGTCAAATAGGAGTTCTACCAATAGTTTATTTGACTTGCCAAAGTTACGATTAGTTTTGTCCTAAGCCACTAACTTATTAAAAACTGTCTAAACAACTGAAAATATATCAAGACCCACCTTTTATTAGAATTCCCTTTTCCTTGGTTTGCATATCAATCCAATTAATACTGTCTGCATTGAGATTCATCCAAAAGACAGTCTCGGATACGAAATCGTAGTCAATGGAAAAGATAATGAAGTCATGATCGACTCTCATGACAACATCCTCTTTCATGGTCCTTATTCCGAATACAATTAAGTCAAACTGAACTGCAACTAGCAGTAATGGCTCGGAACCTATGGCAAAGACAAAACTAGTTAATTTTAATATAAATTGCAATCACGTCATGTTTGAAGTTATGTTATTGGATGTTTGTGTATCACTTGACATGTACGTGTAATTATCCCCATTTCCTTATGCTCCCAAATAAAAAGGAATACACAACTCTATACTGTGTCACTTCACCCAGAGAGAGAATGTGTCCAAGTCTTCTTTCTAGGATTTGCGTTCGTGAGTGATCCCACACGGCTGGGTTGCTCTTAGCCCCTTTGAAGACATTGTCTTCATCAGGGACTTTGACAGCATCTACATTTATCTACATTTATTATCTACATTTATCTATGTAACAGCTTTCATATCTCTCAATACATCCCTCCAGCTTAATAGTGTGAAGCCAGAGGGACTTATTTCAAGACTTCTTACCCAGAAGGCAAAGTTTTCTATGTTACATATTTGACTTCACACAAAAAAATTACGCATTAAACCCTAAATTTGAATCCTAAAGAGAATCAATGGAAAGCCAATCAGTGGACAGGAATAAACCTACCTATTACTTTACATGTGTGGTTATCGGGCTCCAGTTGATATCCAGGGTGGCATGTGCAGGAGTAACCGCCTTCTGTATTGACACAGGTCTGGCTACATTTATCAACTGCCAACTCTTTGCATTCATTGATGTCTTTGCAAGAGCGCCCATCATTTCTTAAGATGAACCCCTCATTGCAAGCACATTGCTGAAAATTAGAAAACAGGCGTTATTACCTATGTAAAGTTTCACTATTTCTCCTTCTCCTTACTCTGCCCTCCAAGGGTTGCTTCTGGAAACACAGAGTCCAAATACAAATTGAGATTTAATTTGCGCTTAAGTAATAACAACTATTTCTCCTTCTCCTCACTCTGCCCTCCAGGGTTGATTCTCTGGAAACACAGAGTCCAAATACAAATTGAGATTTAATTTGCGCTTAAGTAATAACAACTATTTCTCCTTCTCCTCACTCTGCCCTCCAGGGTTGATTCTCTGGAAACACAGAGTCCAAATACAAATTGAGATTTAATTTGCAAGTATGCGCTTAAGTAATACATTTGAAGGCATTGGGGTTCCCCCCCCAAAAAATTATGTTTCACTAAAGAATTTTTTTTACAAAGTAAAACAATTCACATTTAAAGAAAAAGAAAAGGGGAAAGTGATAACAGAAAATGAAAGAAAAATCAAGAAAGAAAAAAACCCAAAGATATAAAGAGATGGTTTCCGGTTTTCTTTTAAAACACTTGCATTTAGTCTTATTCTCTTGCTCTAAGGAAGGGGGTGTCCAACCTTGGCAACTTCAAGAGCTATTTGTTGGTGGAATTCTGGGAGTTGAAGTCCACAGGTTTTAAAGTTGCCAAGGTTGGATACCCCTGCTGTTCAGAGGTGGGTTCCTACCTGTTCTAATTGGTACTTTAACTTAGTGATGATGTCACAGAACCAGTTCTGTTGGTGTCTCCTTGGGTGCCACCATCTTGGATTTTGTTTCTGCACATGCGCAGCAGCTATTTTTTTTTATTGCTGAGGGCGCACGCGTACGGTACAACCCTGAGCGAATTGGCAGCAAAAGGATCCAGAACCCACCCCTGCTGCTGTTAGATTACACTTTCAATCTGCTTCCATTGCTTGATGACTTTTTATGATTTAATAGTAATCATCTCACCAGGATTATCTATCAGCAAGTTCTAATCAAATTATGATTAGGTCATCAACAAGATAATTTAACTCCTGAAGCCTTTCTGGTCTCTTTTTCTACTGCCTCAGATTTTTCCAACCATCTGAGACTTCAACAACTCTTGCCTTTGTACTTCTTGTTCAAAATATTTTATAGTTGGAGTTTAATTACCAACAGTTTCAATGAACAGTCTTATTTTCTTTTATCTAGTTTTATATTAATGGTTCTCACAATGCAGGTTATTCTCAGACATGGGAACCAGAACCAGAGTTTGAAAGTATTACTTCTTTATTCAGCCAATCAAACAATAATGCAGCTTTTACATTACAACTGGGGAAACTATTGCTTTGATTATATATATCTTTGTTGCCAGCAAGATGCCTCTGCATTTTAATACTGTCATAACCCTCTCCCCAAATACTGTATTTTTCAGAGTATAAGGCGTACCCTTTCCCCGCCTAAAAGAGGCTGAAAATTTGGGTGCATATTATACTCCAAATGTAGCTTTTTGAAGCTTTTTCCCCCCACCCCTAATGAGTTACTAACAATCTTCTTGGCTTGCAGGATTTTTTTCATTCCTACTCTCTCCAAAAAAGTTTTTATTCCAGCCCTAGGTTTTTGTAGGTTTGTTTTCATTGCTACTCCCTCCGAAGATTATTTTTTTCAGCCCTAACCAGGGGATAAAATAATGAGTTGAGGCTGACCAGACTAAGGATGCTAGCCAGATGAATACCTGGTAGGTGGGTTCTCCCCCCCCCCTATTTTCCTCTCTCAAAACTTAAGCTGTGTCTTATACGCCAGTGCATTTTATATGACATTTCCCATTTTTTCATGGTTACAATCACTATCCTTTTGCTATAATAGTAGCAACAAGTCCATATTGTATTATTATTCGAGAATGGCTATCTATTTTTCCTATTTTGAAAGAATTTTAGCATAAAGCTTAGGACAGTGATGGTGAACCTTTGACAGGTAGCACACGGAGCCATATCTGCTGGCACACGAGCCGTTGCCCTAGCTCAGCTCCAAAGTACATGTGTGTGCTGGCCAGCTGATTTTTGGCTCACCCAGAGGCTCTCGGAGGGCATTTTTGGCTTCCAGAGAGCTTCCAGGGAGAATGGAGGAGGGCGTTTTTACCTTCCTCTGGCTCCAGAGAAACCTTTGGAGCCTGGGGAGGGCAAAACATGAGCCTACTGGGCCCACCAGAAGTTGGGAAATGGGCTATTTCTGGCCTCCAGAGGGCCTCCGGGGAACAGGGGAAGCTGTTTTTGCCCTCCACAGGCATTGAATTATGGGTGTGGGCACTCATGCATGCACAATAGTGCACGCCCACACTATTTTGGCACCCGAGGAAAAAAAGGTTCGCCATCACTGGCCTAGGAGGAAGCAAATCTCCTTAACCCATTTTTTTCCTTCTACAATTCAATTCAATTCAATTTATTAGATTTGTATGCCGCCCCTCTCCGAAGACTTGGGGCGGCTCACAACAGTAATAAAAACAGTATAATAATGGAACAAATCTAATAATAAAATATATAAAAACCTCAACAATTAAAAACCATACAGCACATACACATCAAACATGAAATATAATAAGCCTGGGGGAGATGTCTTAGTTCCCCCATGCCTGGCGATATAGGTGGGTCTTAAGTAACTTGCGAAAGACAAGGAGGGTGGGGGCAGTTCTAATCTCAGGGGGGAGCTGGTTCCAGAGGGCCGGGGCCGCCACAGAGAAGGCTCTTCCCCTGGGGCCCACCAAACGACATTTTTAGTTGACGGGACCCGAGAAGGCCAACTCTTCAGTTCTTATGTTATCCATTTTTAAGCATCATCCTAAGCATCATCAACATTCTAATGCTGGTCTTCACTTACAGGCCCATGAGGAGACTTGTAACAAATGTGAGCACACAGTTTTTGACATGGCACGGCACAATGGTTGCCTTCATCCATTCCATCTTGGCAGTCGGGTTTCCCATTGCAGACCAAAGTGTAATTGACATAGGTATCACCACACTGAAACTCATAGCTATGGCAGCTCCTGGGCTTACCTGGAAAAGCAAAGAGGACTTCAAGATTCTAGTTTTAGCACAATTATATATAAAATAACCATTGAAATCTAATGAAGCATGAGCCAAATTCAATACGACTTTCCCTTTGATTGATTTGGAATGGGTATGGGGAGAATAATACAAGTCAACAAAGAATTTTGAACTTTGTTGTTTTAGATGTTGATAGAAGCGAGAATGCTCCATGCATAAAAATAGAACGATATCCTAACTGGAAGAAATGGAAGAAGAATGGCTGGAAACTGATGGAATTAGCAGAGATGGTCAAAACCCTGTAATGTAATATACAACATGTATAAAATTGTAAATAGAAATAAGAATCTTTAAGTTAAAAACAATAGCCTTAGATATGAAAAATATATAATACGACAAGGTGTATTACTGAAATTATATTTGGGGGAGGGTGTTTATGTGAAAAAATTCAATAAAATGTACTTTGAAAACCCCCCAAAAATTTTGACTTTGGGATTTGCTGATTAGACAAGTATGCTCTAGAAAAGGCTAGTCCATATTAAGTATGCAAAAGTAGAAATTTGAGGCTGCAATGTTATATTTTATTCTAGTATGCAGAAAAGAGAAGTTGTCAGTAGCTGTTCCCTTTCCTCTTTAACCTACACTTCTCTCTCTCTTCCCCTTCCCTCTTTGCCCATTGTTTCCATTTCCATTTTTATTTTATACTTTGATAAGTTTAATAAAGTTGTATTTTTTTTAAAAAAAGGAGAACATGAGCGCAACAATCTGGCAAGCACAAATTGAAATAAATGGCAACAGCGCATGGTGAGAATGAGGTGCCCCACAATATCCTTAAATTTCAACTCCATAGGACATTAAACTAAAAACATTTAAAGACTAACATAGAACTGCTGTCATTGTAACTTGGCTCTTGTTTTGCAGCACTTCTCTCTGTTAAGCTAATGCCTCCTAAGAAAGACAGATCCCTCCCACCACTTCAAAAAACAAGACTATTGCAACAGCTACCAAGATGGAGAAAGTTTACATACATCCAATCTCATCAGTCCCGTCTCTGCAGTCACGTTCCCCATCACAATTCCATTGATCTGGGATGCATTGTAATGAGTGGTAGCATTGCCACTGATGGGCACCACATTGTTTCTTTGGAAATCCACAGTCCTGTAAAAACCAACCAACCAATCAATCCATCCATCAAGAACTTCTGCTGTACAACAATGAAACATTTGAAATACCTGGAGATTTGAGAAAGCATAGGTTCATTAGTGGGTTGCTACCGGTACAGTAAAGGACTGCGCACCAGTAGCAATCGTTGCGTTGTGCACCTTTGGGTCTCTTGCATGCACATACCCCAGCATGGGTTTACATCTGTGCATGCACAGAGAACAAAATCTCACAAGGGGACACACGAGATTTCGGTGTTTTTTTACTTCTGCCCATGGAAGCAAAAAAATTACCTTTTTAAAAAAAACTAATATTTTTATTGGTTTTTATAATATAAAACACATACACAACATATGACATATAACATGTGCTCAGTGATTGCGCCCACCACCAGACAATCAATCACACCCCACCACTAGTTGGGGGTATTTCTTGTATAAATCATTTAAACCCAAGAGTGAAATATTTCTTTACATATTATAGAGTGATTCCAACTTGTTTCTTATAACTTGGTCTCGGATCCTACTCGCCATATATCGTCTTACCTTGTCCCATCGCCCCATCAGCTGTTGCAAATCAGTTTCATTAGTCAAATTCATCCCTTTATCCGTAATCTCGAATTGAATGGGGTCCACCATATACCTACACCAATTTTGCATTGTCCATTTTGCCGCATCCTTCCAACCCAAGACTATTACCGCCTGAGCGCTTTCTATCGCTGCTTGTTTTATTTCTCTGTATTCTCCCATCTCACTACTTTTTACTAATACTGCCATTTCCTTAGTAATCGTCCATCTTATATTTAATATCCTATTAATATCCTCTTGCACTTTTTGCCAAAAGTTCTGCACCACTGGGCATTCCCAGAGCATATGCATAAACACTTCTTTATCTTGGCACCCATGCCAACAGATACCTTTAACGTTCTGCTGAAAGTGTGCAAGTTGAACGGGTGTGTAATACCACTTATGTAATATTTTCCTTCTCATTTCCCTAACCCTTGCATTCTTGATTTTCCTTATATTCTCTACTGTATTTTCCATCTCTTGCACCTCTACTTGTATCTCATTTCGCCACCATTTAGTCAATCCTTGGATCACATCCCTGTCTGACTTCACTAACATCTTATATATATATTGGTTGCTTGCGCCTTTGTACCCTCAGTTTTTTCTCTTATTATTTTCTCTAGCTCTATCTCCTCCCTAAATAGTGCTTCTTTATTCTCCCTTTCATTCAGATATTTACATATTGCATTTATTTGTAGCCATCTTCCCTTACCCAACCACCATTCTATACGATTTCTACTTGACAAAAAAATTACTGAAATCTGCTGGAAGTTTGTCCTTGGAACAAACTTCCAGCAGACGTGGTAGATAAATCCACAGTAACTGAATTTAAACATGCCGGGGATAAACAGATATCCATCCTAAGATAAAATACAGAAAATAGTATAAGGGCAGATCAGATGGACCATGAGGTCTTTTTCTGCTGTCAGTCTTCTATGTTTCTATGTTTCTATCTTGCACACACACGCTGGGACGCATGCATGCGCATGCACGAGATCTGAAGCTGCACATGCGGCGCACCAATAGCGGTGGTAATGGGAATCCGCCCCTGTATAGGTTCTCCTGCTTGAGCAGGGGGCTGGACTACAAGACCTCCAAGGTCCCTTCCAGCTCTATTGTATTCTTCTTGCCTGCTGGCAACGTTACACTGACTTGGCTTAGAGATGCTTATACTGCTGTAGAAAAAAATGCTATCTGAGCCGTGATACGGAGAACTTGGGGGCAATGAAAACAGGCACAATTGAGAAGAAACCTGGAAAATGTGTTTCTGGGAAGGGACCTTTTGATTTGCTGAGAAGTCTGCCTATGCAGATTGCATATCTTTAGAAAGAAGTACAGTGGTATCTCTACTTAAGAACTTAATTCATTCTGGGACAGATTCTTAAGTAGAAACGTTCTTAAGAAGAAGCAATTTTTCCCGTAGGAATCAATATAAAAGCAAATAAAGTGTAAACCCATTAGGAAAGAAATAAAAGCTCGGAATTTGGGGGGGGGGAGGAAGAAGAAGAGGAGGACAGTCACTGCCGAAGAAAGAAGGTGAGGTGAGAGGAATCAAAAAAATTCAAAACTTTAAGGCTTAAAAAAAACAGAGGGACTCTGAGGCAGCGAGGAGAAGCACGAGCCTCCCAAACACCCAGTGTGAGGCTGCCTCCCATACACTGGCTGCTGCTGCTGCCACCTGCTGCCTCTTCCTTCCCATGCTGAAGGGCTCCCTTCTTTTCTTGCTCACTTGCTTTGTAGCCAGGGCCTTTCCTTCGCTGTGGTGACTCCTTGGCTGCCCAGAGTCAAGGGAGAGTTTCTTTTCTCTGGGCCCTGGCAGAGGTTTATTCCCTCTCCAAGCGCCCAGAGAAAGGAAAATACTTCATTCGCTCTGGACTGCCAAAGCCTCCTTAAGCGCCACCGAAAGGCTCCTCTGGCAGCCCAAGATAACCAGGATTAAAGGGGGAATGGCAGGAAACTAGCCAGGCCTTTGTGCCGCTTTCAATTTCCTGGGAAATTTTTCCGGGCTCAGGTTCTTAAGTAGAAAATGGTTCTTAAGTAGAGGCAAAAAAATCTTGAACAACCGGTTCTTAGCTAGAAAATTAGAGGTGTTCTTAAGTAGAGGTACCACTGTATCTTAACATCTCTAGCAGTTTGGAGGCATTTGGTACCTATTATTTGGAATATGTCGGGTACTAGCAGTGACCGTAACCATAAGTATTCAGAAATAAGCATCCCACTTTTTTTTCTTTTTATGGTCCTGTATTCCCTTATATTGGGATGGAGCCGGGGCGATTGGATGGAGCTGATCATTTACTGGCCGGATGCCCTTCCTGATGCCACATGGAGTTCACAGCAGATATTTTTTCTTCCTGCCCTGATAGAGAAACGCCTGCCATTGCCCATGACTGAACTCTCAGCCTCCTCAGGGTCAGGCAGTCTTCTTAATCTCTAGGTGACCACCCCACTGCTTAAGCATCCCACAATTAAGGCTACTTAATTCTCAATTAAAGGCAAGGACTGCAGTGGAGTATCCCAGTAGCTTATTCCATCTGCTGAGTGGTTGAGATGGCACCGTATTGTCCTGTTTGCCCCCAAAGGGACAGCTAGCTTACTTTAGGGATTTCACCATTTGTACCTGCTCGTCTGACCCGTCTTTGCAATCCGTGTCCCCATCACAAAGCCATTGCTTCAGGATGCATTCTCCACTTCCGTGGCATTTGATTTCATCGTGGTAGCAGGAAGCTTGTCTGGGGGCCGGGCAGTCTTCTTCGTCGGAACGGTCCTTGCAGTTGTAATTTCCATCACAGTGCAAGAAAGTAGAAATGCACTGCCCGCTTTTGCATTGGAAGTGCAGGCCATCGCATTTGATCTGGGCTGCAAGCAGATAATGATGTTTAACCTTCCCGTGTTTCACGCCTCCCCCGAAAATGTATCCAGACAGCAGGAATCAATTAGTAAGTAACAATAGCTTTAAAGATTATATAAAAGGAATGCTATTTACCTTACATGGTAGAAAGGTAATACGTGCAGCAAAAGATTGATGTTCCTTATTTGGCCATGACATTGTAATACTGTGTTTCCCCCAAAATAAGACATTTATTTATTTATTTGTTTGTTTGTTTGTTTGTTTATTTATTTGTTTGTTTGTTTATGTCCAGTATTTATTTATTTATTTACTTACTTACTTATTTACTTACTTACCTACTTACTCACTTACTTACTTACTTACTTATTTATTTACTTACTTACTTACTTATTTACTTACTTACCTACTTACTTACTTACTTACTTACCTACCTACCTACTTACTTACTTACTTACTTACTTATTTACTTACTTACCTACTTACTCACTTACTTACTTATTTACTTACTTACCTACTTACTCACTCACTTACTCACTTACTTACTTACTTACCCACTTACTCACTAACTCACTTACTTACTTATTTACTTACTTACTTACTTACTTACTTACTGTCATCAAAAAAGGCACCAGATCTTATTTGGGGGGGGGACACTCACCTTACTTGCGCATGTCGCCCCCCAACTCCTTTTTGCTGTCAGAGACCTAACTCTAACCCTAGCCTTGCTCTAAGACAGTGGTTCTCAAACTTTCTAGTGCCGCAACCCCTTAATACAGTTCCTCATGTTGTGGTGACCCCCAACCATAAGTCTAGCACCAATTGTCCCAACAGAGCTTTAAGCTGATTGGCAGGAAGGTCAGAGAGACACTCCCACTGTAAACGCCTGATTGGTCGGATTGTAAAAATATGTTCCAAGACACCAGAATAGAAACTTAGTTCCTAACACCATGGGAAATTTGTCTTTTCCCATGGTCTTAGGCGACCCTTGTGAAATGATCATTCGACCCCCAAAGGGGTCCCGACCCCTAGGTTGAGAACCACTGCTCAGGCTACCTTGTGGAAACCACATTTTCCTAGTTATATGAGTGCAGAACAAGAGTTAGGAAGCCACTGGTCTCGGCCATAAAAGAGTCACAATTATTAGAACTGGGGGGGGGGGGGGGTGCTTCTTAAGGGTTCCCCCAAGCCCTCTGTTAAGTTCCAAATGTGGTTTCCAGAAGTCAGCCTGTGATCTTAGAGCAGACAGCTGTTAAACATGGTGAGGAGTCTTCCGTAACACATGCAGGACAAACCAAGTCATGTCTTATTTTGCATTTGTAGGCTATGCCCCTTCCCCCAAGTAGCTGAGGGAAAATATTTGGTAAAGATGGTGTGTATGGTGTGGTTAGAAACTAGGAGAGTGTCAGTTCTAGTCCCACTTTAGGCTTGAATCAAGCTGGATGGCCTTGGGCCAGTCGGTCTCTCTCTCTCAGCCTTAGGATGTAAACAATGCCAAATCACTTCTGAAATCTTGCCAAAAAATAACAACAACCCCCCCCCCCAAAAAAAAATGTGGAAACTAGTCCCAACAGCCTCCAGGACTATAGGGCAGTGATTCCCAACCTTGGCAACTTGAAGATATTTGGACTTCAACTCCCAGAATTCCCCAGCCAGCGAATGCTGGCTGGGGAATTCTGGGAGTTGAAGTCCAGATATCTCCAAGTTGCCAAAGTTGGGAAAAACTACTCTAGGGCACCAAAATAAAATAAAAGAGTTAATATGAGATGGGAAAGGCTGTCTTCACTGCGTGTAACTAACAACCTGATATGGGAAAAGGGTTTTCTCCAGAAATCTGAGCCCTGAGAAATTTAGGCAACTTAAGTCAATGTCACCACTTTAAATTTGGCTCAGAAAAACATAACACAGCCAACATAACTCTGTGAAACTTCAGACTAAGTGTAGATTCCTGTTGATTTCTTTTTTCCAAAGCATCCCAAATAGAGACCATTGCCCTCATCTAGTGAAGAAGTTATTAGGTAGAGTTGCTCACCTTGTTGGGACTCTATGTCTAATAGCCTATACCTCAAAGCTTGATTGCCTCCAGCCACTGAAGTGCCCCCACAAGTTTTCATCTCATTCAGTGACAAGGAGAAATAGAAATGGATATCGCTAGCATTTATGTTGCCTTTGCCTCAACCCCCTAATCATTTAGCCAAGTAGCTTCAAATGTACAGTGTTCCCTCGATTTTCGTGGAGGATGGGTTCCAAGACCACCTGCGGAAGCTGAATTTCCACGAAGTAGAGATGCGTAAGTAAATACACTATTTTTGGCTATGAACAGTATCCCAAGCCTTCCCTTAACACTTTAAACCCCTAAATTGCAATTTTCCATTCCCTTAGCAACCATTTAGATTATTACATACCATGTTTATTTATTAAAGTTTATTAAAAAAATATATTTATTAAAGGCAGACGAAAGTTTGGTGATGACATATGACATCATTGGGCGGGAAAAACCGTGGTATAGGGAAAAAACCCGCGAAGTATTTTTTAATTAATATTTTTGAAAAACCGTGGTATAGACATTTCGCAAAGTTCGAACCCACGAAAATCGAGGGAACATTGTATTTCAAAGAATTTCCTATTTGTTCCAGCTACAACCTGCCTAGAAAACCAATAATCTAAAAACCGGTTGTTCCTTCTTAGATGTCTGTCTTTCCTGCCCTGGCTTACCACAGTTTTTTTCATCTGCCCCATCAAAGCAGTCTGTGTTCCCATCACATAGCCAACTCTCCGGGATACACACAGTGTTGCCATCACAACGTAAAGCACAGAGGGGTGTTGGCGTCCAGCAGTTAAGTTCATCAGAGCCATCAGGGCAATGTTGTATCCCATCGCACTGATACTTGTCATGTATACATCTGTGGTCACTCTGGCACTGGAAGACCCCTTCAAGAGAGACACATTACAATAAACCCTTATATTCAAGCATTCAGAATTGCAGGTTTCTTTTTTTTTTCCTTATTAAGCTGATCTCAGCATAGACTATTTACAATGCCAGTTGCCATGTTCAGGAAGAGAAGATTTTAATCTTTTACATAAGTAAATCTGGCTTTGATGCGGACTTATTTTTATTATTATTATTATTATTATTATTATTATTATTATTATTATTATTATTTATTAATTTGCATGCCGCCCCTCTCCGCAGACTCGGGGTGGCTTGCAGCAGTGATAAAAACAATATACAATAAACAAATCTAATCTTGAAGGCTAAAATAACAGTTTACATTAAAGACCTAAAACCCCCATTATATAAAAAGCATACACACAAACATACGGTACCATACATAAAACTACATAGTCAAGGGGAGATGTCTCAGTTCCCCCATGCCTGACGGCAAAGGTGGGTTTTAAGAAGTTTACAAAAAGCAAGGAGGGTGGGGGCAATCCTAATCTCTGGGGGGAGTTTGGTTCCAGAGGATTTAGCCACATGTATCAAGATTGTCTATTTCATTAGGTTAAGAGTTGCTCTGTTTGCTCGTAACAGTGCATATGATGCAGTATTTGGTTTATTTAATCATTACTTAAGTCATTCCCCATTTAAACCCCCTGGCAATACCTGGAACAGATACATCATCTTGGGGACTATCATCATTTTTAATTTTCTTATTTTAGCCAATCTCCTTAACCTTTTCTCTTTCCAGGTCCTCATCTGTTTTAACATTCTCCTCCATATCTGTCTATAATTAAACTCCACAATTTTTCCTGGATTACTCAATAACCAAATCCCAAATATTTCATTTTCTTTAGTCCCAACTTCAACCCTGATTCCTTAGAAACATAAAAGATTGAGGGCAGCAAAAGACCTCATGGTCCATCTAGTCTGCCCTTATACTATTTCCTATATTTTATCTTACAATGGATATATATTTATCCCAGGCATGTTTAAATTCAGTTACTGTGGATTTACCAACCACGTCTGCTGGAAGTTTGTTCCAAGCATCTACTACTCTTTCAGTAAAATAATATTTTCTCACGTTGCTTTTGATCCTTCCCCCAACTAACCTCAGATTGTGTCCCCTTGTTCTTGTGTTCACTTTCCTATTAAAACACTTCCCTCCTGAACCTTATTTAACCCTTTAACATATTTAAATGTTTCTATCATGTCCCCCCTTTTCCTTATGTCCTCCAGACTATACAGATTGAGTTCATTAAGTCTTTCCTGATACGTTTTATACTTAAGACCTTCCACCATTCTTGTAGCCCGTTTTTGGACCCGTTCAATTTTATCAGTATCTTTTTGTAGGTGAGGTCTCCAGAACTGAACATAGTATTCCAAATGTGGTCTCACCAGGGGATATAAGGGGATCATAATCTCCCTCTTCCTGCTTGTTATACCTCTAGCTATGCAGCCAAGCATTCTACTTTCTTTCCCTACCACCTGACTGCACTGTTCACCCATTTTGAGACTGTCAGAAATCACTACCCCTAAATCCTTCTCTTCTGACGTTTTTGCTAACACAGAACTGCCAATGCAATACTCAGACTGAGGATTCCTTTTCCTTCTTGATTTCTATCTGCTCTCTCCCATTTAACAGACTTCTGGGAGTCCACATGTACCATATTTTTCAGAGTATAAGATGCACTGGAATATAAGATGCATCTTAGTTTTGGGCGAGGAAAATAAGGGGGGAAATCTGCATCTACCAGGTATTCATCTGGCTAGCATCCTTGATCTGACCAGCTTCAGCACATTATTTCATCCCCTAGTTAGGGCTGGAAAAATCCTTCTTTAGGGAGAGTAACAATGAAAAAGATCTGGGAAGATCGTTAGCACCGCTTTAGGGCTGGGGGGGAAAAGCTCCCCCCCCCAAAAAAAAGCTACATTCAGAGTATCAGGCTCTTTTAGGAAGGAAAAAAGTGCATCTTATTCTCTGAAACATTGGAACATCATCTTTCGGCTGTGGAGAGGAGGGTGTTTGCCCAGGTTCACCTGATGCACCAGTTACAGCCCTACCTGGACAGCGAGTCATTGCTCATAGTCACTCATGCCCTCATCACCTCGAGGTTCGATTACTGCAACGCTCTCTACATGAGACTACCTTTGAAAAGTGTTGGGAAAATTCAGATCGTGCAGAACGCAGCCGCAAGGGCCATCGTGGGGCTTCCAAGATTCGCCCACGTTTCCTCAACACTCCGTGGCTTGCATTGGCTGCCAATCAGTTTCCGGTCACAATTCAAAGTGTTGGTCATGACCTTTAAAGCCCTACATGGCATTGGACCAGATTACCTCTGTAACTGCCTGCTACCGCACGAATCCCAGCGACCACAGAGTTGGTCTTCTCCACAGAAATATGCAGAAAACTAAACCGTAAAAATGGAAGACACCACTACAGTAGTAGAAAGCAGAAGAAACTACTCAGACCCAAGATTCTTCAGCAGACATAGACCTAAAGATCTAGAATCTGTGGGAATTAGCCTTGTTTCACAAGATAATATTCTCCTTCTTGCCAGGTGTTTCTCCCAGCTCGTTATTGACCAAAACAATATTTTTGCAGTTCCACTGCTATCTCCTAAGTCACATTGCCGCCACCATCTCCTACTTCCTACTTTGTTGTCATTCCGGAATTGAGGTGATGAGTGATATTAATGTGCCATGGATAATATAAAACAGCTTTCTGCCTTCCTTCTGTAATAAGGATTCCTTAGAGAGGTCAAACTGTTAATAGTGGCTGTACCAGCTTTTAACTGACGTTAGGCTAACTCAGCAAGGTGAGAGAGAGAATAGCGTTTCCACCCATTCTGGGTCCTGCCCATCCCTGTGTAGCCCAGTCTCCTAGAGTTCCACATTCCCTGCAGGCTTTTCACAGCCACCTATCAACTCACCTCTGGAGGTTCATGTAGATTATTTTTCCTCCTTCTGTTGCAGCTCCTGGGGAAGGAAGGAAAGGCTGTTATTAGTACCAGTTTGCTCTTTCTGTACTTGCCCTCTGCTCTTCCCACGTCGCATATTCGACTCCTTCCTATCTGAGGGGCTCATCTTCTGGCATTGTTTTGATGCTTTTCTTGGGGTTTTCTTACTAAGGATACTGGAGAAGGCTGCCATTTCCTTCTCCAGTAGACCACATTGTGCCACCATCCCCCCACTAGGACCTGTCTGATTGGGTGGCCCTGCACAGCATAGCTCATTGCTTCATTGAGCTTCGCAAGGCAAAACATTGATCCCTGAAGAGGGTAAAAGGGGTAAAATACATACCTCTAATTCCTGGAGGAGGCACTCCAAGCTGTCCGGGGTGTCCTCCTCCAGGCTGGCCAAACCGGCCAAACTGTCCTGGGAAGAATCCTGTGGACGACAATGATCACATTCTCCATTAAGGACACCAGTCCCTGCTGATTTGTGGCAAAGGAGCCATTGGCACCAGAGCTTGGGGGCATGTGGCTAACCTAAGTACTTTCTCCCAAGGGCCGGGTGTCCCCCTGCTCCGCTGCCCAGAGCGCTCCAGCACAGCTCAGTCAGGTGAGGAGAACTAACTAGGGGGACACCACCCCTCCCCAACTGAGAAGACTTTGTCTTACTTACCCAAGGACTGGAGGATCTCTCCCATGAGGCCAGGTCCAGGCTGCTCCCTGACCTCACTTCGGTGGACATTGCATCCTGCAAATGAAGATACGGAGGCTAAATCCTAAACTTTCTGCATCCCAGTAAGATTGAGAAAGGAGAGGGTGCATCAGGCCCTATGGGCCAACAGCAAGCCTTAAGGTTAGGGCGATGCCTTCAGTCCTGATGGGAGGGGGAGAAAGTTTTTGCAAGCCTTAAGCTTAGAAGGATATCTACCATAATTACTCCCCCTCCCATCAGGAGTCAAGGCATCGCCGAAACCCTAACGCTCACCCTCTGCCCCCCTACCAAAGGTTTCTTACCTCCGAGGGCTCTCGACCCCAGATTGTATGGATCGACACTCTGGGGGAAGAAAACAAAGGGGACAAAGATCAAAAGCAGCCATGGCCCATTTTGCAAAAGTGGCCATGTGGAGGCTCCCAGAGCCCTTCCAGCTGGCCTGCCAAGGGGTTTGGCCTGCCAGTGGGGCTGCCCTGTGTCACCTGTCCTATGACACAAGCAGCAGCAGCAGAAGCAGAGACGCCTCCCCTCTGCACGTTTTTTTACCTACCCTGAACCCTGGCTGGTTTGTCCATCCTGTGGGTTCTGAAATGAGAAGGCAAATATATCTATTGGCATAATTTCTTGGCAGGATGTCTGCCATTACAGTGGGTAGGGGGTCTTACCAGTGGCCTTACCAGTTCCTCAGTGGACTCCACAATAGGGGAGAGCCCTGGAGTCCACTTGCTGGGTATGTCCATCCTGGGGAGAGAACGAAGGGCCTGAGTCATTCTTCCGTTGGCCAAAGTAGAGGCAGAGGGTAGAGATGCCTCCCCTCTTGTAAACCTTACTCCTAGCCACCTTCTTGGGGGCTTCAGAGTCCCTCAACTGAGAGGACACTCACCCCACGAAGGGCAGGTCCCTGCCGGACTTTATTCCACTGGGGGTCCTGGCAGCCCCAGCCATCGACACCTGCAAGTAAAAAAAATCCAAAGAGCTCTTCTTCAGTTTTCTAGGCTGGCCTAGTTCCCCCCAGCGGGATTTCCACCCTTCCCCCACCCAGATTTGAGGAATGGCCACCCACTGGCCACGTTGCGGTACCGTACTTACCCCAGGAAATATCTCATCTCCTCCTCCTCCTCCTCCTCTTCCTCCTCCTCCTCCTCCTCCTCTTCCTCCTCCTCCTCTTCC
Source organism: Erythrolamprus reginae (assembly GCF_031021105.1). NCBI lineage: Eukaryota > Metazoa > Chordata > Lepidosauria > Squamata > Dipsadidae > Erythrolamprus > Erythrolamprus reginae. The sequence goes on along the minus strand of NC_091951.1, from coordinate 227,902,967 downwards.
TCCTCCTCCTCCTCCTCCTCTTCCTCCTCCTCCTCCTTCAGTGCTGCCCAAAAGAAGAAGGTGGCATGTCAAAAACATCCATCTCTAGCTGAGCCTCTCCTTTCTCAGCCTGGCCTGTCAGCCTGCCCATCTTTTTGCCCCTGAAGGCCCCTCTGCATGAAAGCCATTTTGGGGAGAGGATCTTACAGACTCTGCAGACCTCCAGTGGTGCCTAGAGATGGGCAGCAACCACCACGGGGTGGAAGGCCGTTCTACCAATAAAAATGAATCTGCGTGCACAGCTTCAGCTGACCAGCGGCAGTCACTTCCGGGATTACAGATCCGGTAATCCTGGAAGTGACTTTACATTTTTAAATTTTAATTTAATTTTTATTTTTTTCAAAAAAAGATATCGACATGCTCTGGGAGTGATTGACGAGCCAGCAGTTTGCTGTTTTGCTGGTTCTACAATCAACCTGCCCACTTCGTCTCTCCCTATATAGAGAGTGGAGGTCTCACAGAATCGTCTATGGGGAAGCTTTGATTGTGGTGGTTCCTATCGTAGCTCAGAGCGAATAAAGCGTTTCGCTTCTCTGGGCACGTGGACAAAGAAGCTTCTCTCACCGCCCAGAGAAAGGAAAGGCTTTATTCACTCTGGGCAGTACAGAGCGAATAAAGTCCAGGCTACAGGCTGCTTTGTGCATGCCCAACAGCGAGGAAGCAAGCAGCAGGGAGAAAGGGAAGGGCTAGGCAGGAAACATAATATTGAATTTGGTTTACTTATTGTCTGACAATTGCATTAATAGGAAGACAAAAGTACCCGGTTCTAGAGCTCCCAGGGCACTTTCCTCCCCCCCCCCCATTATCTTTCACGGGAGGGAATTTTTTTAAAAAAAACTATTAGGGAGGAAAAGATAATGTGCTCCTTGTATTCCGATTAGCATAAGCCTATGAAACTTGTCTGTCAGAAATAATTCATTTCATCCCTCCCTGAAACCCAACCTTCATCAGTTTGAAGAAATCATATAGAACAGTGATGGCAAACCACAAAATCCATATGTCACCATGGGGCCTGGGTTGTTTCCATTCACAAACGGGATTTTGGAGGTGCAGGCCTAGACTCCTGGTAAGGAGTGCATGTCCCTTTCCTCCACTTGTTTTTCCCAACATGTAACTTTGGTTTTCATCCTGACCATCTGCCCCCTCACGCAATGCCCTTAGGACAGTGGTTCCCAACCTTTCTTTCACCATACCCCACCTAAGCATCTCTAAAATTGTGACCCCCCTGACATATAATTGTTACTATTCAAAAGTGAACTCCTCAGCCAAAGGAAGCCTAAAAGGCCATTAACTTGGTTTAAACAAGGTTCCAATCGCTCCCATTAAAAATCAAATTGCCCCCCTGTAGGGCGTGGGCCCCACGTTGGGAACCATGGCCTTAGTAAAAATTTTGGCTGCCCTATCCTAGTGTTGTCCCACCATGGACAGGGTTTAAGGAGAATGGGGAGGTGGTACCTGGCAAGCTCTCCTCCTACGCAACAGCAAAAGCTCTTGAAAAGTTTCCAAACTCTCTGTGAAAAAAAATAGACATGTTAGAAGAGTTGGGAAGCATGAACTTCCTCCCCTACTGCCAGATTCCTCCCATTTGAGATATCAACACTTACCCTGCAGTACATTCTGACCGCCATTCTCCTACTTTCCCCCAGTCAGAATGCTCTGGGCAGGGGCTTTTCAGGGCAGCTGACAATCTGGTTCCCTTGGCAACAGGTAACCAATGGCCATTGTCTACACTAGGAGAGCAGCTCACCTGGGTCTAGGGGAGGCCAGTGGCTGACACACACACACACACACACACACACACACACACACACACACACACACACACACACATAAAGCAACTTCATTTGAGCCAAAGGTTGAAAGGTCTTTATTGGGTTCATGCTAGAATTGTGGCGCACCTAGGTTTGAAGACAAAATTTGCTTTAGAGCACGCGAGTTGATTGCATACTATATGTCTACAGTTTTTAAAAAACAGCACATTTCCCTAAAATTGCTGCCTTCAGTTAGCTGTAGGTTGATCCTGGGGGAGGGGGTGGGGGAGATTTGGTTTAAGGCATTGTAGCTAGGTGTTGCACAAATGCTGTAGAGCAGGGGTATCAAATTCATATCATCACGGCACTGCCACATGATATATTGGGACTTTCCCCCCTCTTTCCAGCTCAAGGTCTGTGAGTTTGACAGCCTTGCTCTAGAGCAGTGTTTCCCAACCTTGGCATCTTGAAGAGATCTGGACTTCAACTCCCAGAATTCCCCAGCCAGTGAATGCTGGCTGGGGAATTCTGGGAGTTGAAGTCCAGATCTCTTCAAGTTGCCAAGGTTGGGAAACACTGCTCTAGACTAGAGCATTCTTTTCCTTTGAATCCAAAGCATTGTACAATCTTAATTCACATGCCAGGCTGAATAATTACATAGTTTGGAGAAGAGGTTAATTAGTGTTGAATACTAACATATTCCCTTGATTTCTAGATAACACCAATGCATGTTTACCTGGAGTGTGCAGCCACATTTGTCTTTTGTCACCAGTTCATTCCAAAGGCTACAAATGCGCCTGTCCAACGGATACTTTTCTCCTACCTTCTGGTGAATGTGGAGGTAGGTCTATAATTCTTGGATGCAACTGGAAGACTATAAGTCCCTGGAAGATTGGTGGAAACTCTCTTGACCTTTTAAGTATTAGTTTTGAGATTTGTACAAGCCTCATATTTTAGACGTCAGCTGTTGTGATGCAGATATTAAATATACTTTAACTGTTAAACAGAGAAGAGATAGATTTATTTATTTAATGATTTGATTTGATTTGATTTGATTTGTATGCCGCTCCTCTCCATGGACTCGGGGCGCCTAGCAACAGTGATAAAAAACAGCATGTAACAATCCAATACTAAAACAACTAAAAACCCTTATTATAAAACCAAACATACAAACATACCATGCATAAATTGTAGAAGCCTAGAGGGAAAGAATATCTCAGTTCCCCCATGCCTGACAGCAGAGGTGGGTTTTAAGGAGCTTACGAAAGGCAAGGAAGGTGGGCGCTATTCTAATCTCTGGGGGGAGTTGGTTCCAGAGGGCCGGGGCCACCACAGAGAAGGCTCTTCCCCTGGGTCCCGCCAAATGACATTGTTTAGTTGACGGGACTCGGATTAATGATGGTTTGGGTAGGCACCTATCATATCCAATTGCAGTTTTGATCCCCTGAGCCTGCTTTGTCCTCCATTATCTTAATACAGTATATCAAAATCCAATGGCAATAAGGTTAGTAGCTAGTCCTTGCCAGCTGTCATAAGACTTAAAGCAGACCTTTAAACAAATACAAATAAACAGCTAGAATATGTTTATCCATGTATTAATTTCTTTTGACAAAACAATTTTCAAGTCCTCTGAAGAATAGCTTATAACTAGAAACCAGGCCATTAGGTGTACAGTGATCCCCCGGTTATTGCGTCCCCGACCATTGCGAACAGGGTAATTTGCGATTTTTCAACCCGGAAGTAAACAACACCATCTGCGCATGCGTGCCCTTTTTCTTTCTATGGCCACGCATGCGTAGATGGTGGAGTTTGCCGGGCAGATCAGCTGCTGGGCGGCTTCCCTGGGTCTTCCCCTCTTGCTGGGGTTTCCCCTTTGCGTGGGCGGCGGGGAAACCCCAGCCCCGCTTCCCAGCTGAGTGGCGCGAGCAACGGCGTGGGCGGGCGAAGGGCGGGCGGCGCTGGCTTCCCCTCAGGAGACGCGCCTGAGTGGCCTTTTTGCTGTTCCTATGCGGGGGAAAGGCCGCTAGCCGGCTTTCGGAGCTCCTCCGGCGTCACCCGGCTTCTGGTAGAAGCCTTCTCTCTTTTTTTTCTTGCGGCGAGCCCGAGCCGTTCCTCTCTCGACCGCAGCCGAGCTTCCCTCGGCCCCCTTTGGCCCCATCGCCTCCTCCCCGCCTGCGAGACTCTTCTTCTCCGGCTTTCGGAGCTCCTCCGCCGTCACCCGGCTTCTGGCAAAAGCCTTCTCTCTTTTTTTTCATGCGCTTGGCGAGGAAAAGCAGGCGGGGAGGAGGCGACGGGGCCAAAGGGGGCCGAGGGAAGCTCGGCTGCGGTCAAGAGAGGAATGGCTTGGGCTCGCCGCAAGAAAAAAAAGAGAGAAGGCTTCTACCAGAAGCCGGGTGATGCCGGAGGAGCTCCGAAAGCACGAGCGACGGCCGGACGAGCGGCGGCGGCACCAGCAGCGGCGGCACGAGCGGCGGCGGCACCGCCGGTGAGGGAAGCCAAGCCGGCCAGGCTCAGCGGATCAAGCCCGGCTCCTCTCGGCCCAGCATCCTGGGCCAAGCGTCTGCCTTCCGTCACTGAGCCTGGCTCGCCTGGAAGATCGTAGCGCGCGTTGGCTGCAGCGGCGGGGGAAGCCAAGCCGGCAGCAATGTCGCCGCCGCTGCAGCCAACGCGCGCTACGATCTTCCGGGCGAGCCAGGCTCAGTGACGGAAGGCAGCCGCTTGGCCCAGGATGCTGGGCTGAGAGGAGCCGGGCTTGATCCGCTGAGCCTGGCTGGCCCGGAAGATGGCAGCGCGTGTTGCCTGCGCCGATGAGGGAAGCCAAGCCGGCCAGGCTCAGCGGATCAAGCCCGGCTCCTCTCTGCCCAGCATCCCGGGCCAAGCGGCTGCCTTCCGTCACTGAGCCTGGCTCGCCCGGAAGATCGTAGCGCGCGTTGGCTGCAGCGGCGGGGGAAGCCAAGCCGGCAGCAATGTCGCCGCCGCTGCAGCCAACGCGCGCTACGATCTTCCGGGCGAGCCAGGCTCAGTGACGGAAGGCAGCCGCTTGGCCCGGGATGCTGGGCCGAGAGGAGCCGGGCTTGATCCGCTGAGCCTGGCTGGCCCGGAAGATGGCAGCGCGTGTTGCCTGCGCCAGGGCGAACTTCTGCGCTTGGCTTGAGGGCTCAGTTGGGAAGGCGCGCGGGTGTTTTAAAACGTCCCCGCCGACATGGGGGGCTCGCTAGCACCCCCCCCGAACCCCCAACCCGGGTTAGGGGGGTGCTAGCGAGCCCCCCATGTCGGCGGCGACGTTTTAAAACACCCGCGCCGCCCCCAATCTTCGGCTCCTCGCTAGCGCTGCAGAAGTAAAAACACATGCGCAGATGGTGTTTTTACTTCCGCAGCGCTACTTCGCGAAAACCTGCTCGTTGCGGGGGGTCCTGGAACGGAACCCTCGCAACGAGCGGGGGATCACTGTATTGTCTCCATTCAAGGAAGCACTAATGTCAGCTATTGATATAGGAAGCCTAAAGCTACTGTGATTCTTAGGTGCAATGTTAAGTGGCTGTTCTTGGTGCTTGAATGAGTGGTGAAGTTAGTATCCAGAGTGATAATTCTTCATATGTGTACTTTGACAGAATTGAGAGTTGTGAGTAAAGGTAATAACATTGATGTGGTGGTGCATCTTGGCACAAATGATTTGTCCCAGAGAAATGTCAATGTAGTAAAAAGAGATTTTCAATGTCTAAGTGTGGAGCTGGGTAAAATAGCAGATTCAGTGACTTTCTCAGAGGTGTTACCGGTTTGTGGCCAAGAGGATAAAACAACGTGTATCATAGAGTTTAATGTGTGGTTAAAGCAGTGGTGTAAAGCTGAAGGTTTTGGCTATGTAAGTCATGATGTCAGTAGGTGGTCTAATAGGGAGTTGTTTAAGAGGGATGGTTTGCATCCATCATACAGAGGTACCCAGGTACTCGGTGAGGAATTCAGAACTTTTTTGGACAGGCATTTAAACTAGGTAAAGGGGACAGAGATGTAACTGATGTGGGTGATTTCTGTCCCCGACCAATGAGGATAAAGCAGTTTTTGGAAGCTTATGAAAAGGGAGCTGCAAATAAAATAGATGTAGTTGTTGATGATAAGGGGCAAACTAATAATGAAAATAATGTTCTTCGTGTAATGTGCACGAATGCTCGAAGCTTGAGCAACAAGCTCTGTGAATTAATGGCCATAATATCTAGAGATAATTTGGACCTGGTTGCCATAACTGAGACATGGTTTAAGGATTCTAATGAATGGGAAATATCCACACCATGATATACACTGTATAGGAAGGATAGAATAGAGAGAAGGGGAGGTGGAGTAGCCATTTATGTTAAAGAAACTCTAAAAACAACACTAATTCAAAATACATGTCAAGATCTAGTGACCCTCTGGATTTGCATGCAAAATAAAGACGGTTCTGTCATTAGAATTGGGGTGATCTATAGGCCTCCAGGGCAATCTGAGGAATATGACAACAAGATGGTGGATGAAATTACCCAAATGGCAGTAAAGGGAGATATTGTGGTTATGGGTGATTTCAACATGCCTGATGTTGACTGGAATATCCCCAGTGCCCTTACAAGCAAAAGTAAGAATATAGTAGAGGCCTTTACAGGAGCAGCTCTGGCACAGCTGGTTAAGACACCAACTAGAGGGGAGAATATTCTAGATTTAGTTTTTACGAATGGGAATTGGGTTTCAGATGTCAAGGTGGGAGAAAATTTAGGTTGCAGTGACCATCTATGTTTGTGGTTTGATGTAAAAACTCATTATGAGCAATCCTATAATGCAAACAAAGTATTGGATTTCAGAAAAACAAATTTTAATGCAATGGGGGAATATTTAGATAATGAATTAAAGGGGAGGGATAAAATGGCAGGAGCGAGCACCCAGTGGACTGTATTTAAAAAGGCCATCTTAAAAGCCACTGGACTGTATGTAAGACAAATAACTAAAGGTAAAAGGAAGAAGAAACCGCTATGGTTTAGCAATGATGTAAGGACTATAGTCAATGAAAAAAAGGCTGCCTATAGGAGGTATAAAGAGTCTGGAAGTATAGCTGATAGGGAGGTGTATAAAATGAGACAGAAGGAGGCGAAACAGATAATATATGCTGCTAAAGCCTCAAAAGAGGAAGAAATTGCCAAATCTCTAAAGAAGGGGGATAAAACCTTCTTCAAATATATTAGTGATAAGAAGAAGAAAAACTGCGGCATCACGAAGCTTAGTACCGGGAAAAATACATGCATTAATGGGAATAAGGAGATCGCTGACCATTTCAATAGCTACTTCTGTTCAGTTTTCTCAAAAGACACCTTACAAAATAATACTATAGAGGGATATAGCATTGCCTCCAACTGTACGGATTCAGCTCCAGTGATCTTAGAAGCCGATGTCTTAGAAGAACTTGAACGATTAAAGATAAATAAGGCAATGGGTCCAGATGGCATCCACCCCAGAGTTCTTAAAGAACTCAGATCTGTCATTGCTACCCCCCTGACTGATTTGTTTAACCAATCCTTGTTAACAGGAGATGTTCCTGAGGATTGGAGAACGGCAAGTGTTGTGCCTATCCACAAGAAGGGCAGTAGAGAAGAAGCTGGTAACTACAGGCCAGTTAGCTTGACATCAGTTGTCGTTAAAATGATGGAGACTCTACTGAAAAAGAGGATAAATCAGCACCTAAAAAACAATAACTTATTGGACCCAAATCAGCATGGCTTTACTGAAGGCAAATCATGTCAGACTAATCTCATTGATTTCTTTGACTATGTCACAAAGGTGTTGGATGAAGGTGGTGCCGTGGATATTGCCTACCTGGACTTCAGCAAAGCCTTTGATACGGTTCCACATAAAGAGCTGATAGATAAATTAGTGAAGATTGGACTTAATCCCTGGATAGTTCAATGGATTTGCAGCTGGCTGAAGCATAGACACCAGAGGGTTGTTGTGAATGGCGAGTATTCTGAGCAGAGTCAGGTTACAAGCGGTGTGCCACAAGGGTCTGTTCTGGGTCCTATTCTTTTTAATATGTTTGTGAGTGACATAGGGGAAGGTCTGGTAGGGAAGGTTTGCCTATTTGCCGATGACTCTAAAGTGTGCAATAGGGTTGATATTACTGGAGGCGTCGGCAATATGGTAAATGATTTAGCTTTACTAGATAAATGGTCAAAGCAATGGAAACTGCAGTTTAATGTTTCCAAATGTAAAATAATGCACTTGGGGAAAAGGAATCCTCAATCTGACTATTGTATTGGCAGTTCTGTGTTAGCAAATACTGTACTTCAAAAGAAAAGGATTTAGGCGTAGTGATTTCTGACAGTCTCAAAATGGGTGAACAGTGCAGTCAGGCAGTAGGGAAAGCAAGTAGGATGCTTGGCTGCATAGCTAGAGGTATAACAAGCAGGAAGAGGGAGATTATGATCCCGCTATATAGAATGCTGGTGAGACCACATTTGGAATACTGTGTTCAGTTCTGGAGACCTCACCTACAAAAAGATATTGACAAAATTGAACGGGTCCAAAAACGGGCTACAAGAATGGTGGAAGGTCTTAAGTATAAAACGTATCAGGAAAGACTTAATGAACTCAATCTGTATAGTCTGGAGGACAGAAGGAAAAGGGGGGACATGATCGAAACATTTAAATATATTAAAGGGTTAAATAAGGTCCAGGAGGGAAGTGTTTTTAATAGGAAAGTGAACACAAGAACAAGGGGACACAATCTGAGGTTAGTTGGGGGAAAGATCAAAAGCAACATGAGAAAATATTATTTTACTGAAAGAGTAGTAGATCCTTGGAACAAACTTCCAGCAGACGTGGTAGATAAATCCACAGTAACTGAATTTAAACATGCCTGGGATAAACATATATCCATCCTAAGATAAAATACAGAAAATAGTATAAGGGCAGACTAGATGGACCATGGGGTCTTTTTCTGCCGTCAGACTTCTATGTTTCTATGTTTCTATGTATTCTACCGACCATGAAATTTTCCAAGTGCATATTGGACCAGAAGGCGTAGTTCAGGAGCAACAACCCCTGATACCTGAATGGCCAGAAATAATCTATTTTCAGGACATGGATTGGAAAAGAGGATTCCTCTACTGGATTGATGATAAAGGAGAACTGATGCGCTACAATATAGCAACCAAGACAAAATTAATAATTCCTACAAACTCACCAGGTGAAACACCATCTCAATGTCTTTTTGTAGTGTGGTCACCAAAACTGGACACACTACTCTAGGTGTAGTCTACCCAAGGCTTTGTAGAGTGGTATTATACTTTTGTATCTATACTGTTTGTTTTAATATTTCCTATGAATGAAACATTTTTAGGGCAAAGAAGAAAATATAGCCTCCTTATTAGGAATTTAATTGAAGAATTAAAAAAATCAAAATAGGCATAAAAACTTTGAACTAAACACACAGACATTATCTCCCACTGGCAGGATTGGAATATGGAGACTTGGAGTAGGAATCATTGCACTGTAGAATAGTAATTGTAGAGAGAAACCTGAGACCATATTGGTCCCAAGCACCACAGTCCTTATCATTGAGCCAGACTTGAAAATTACAGAAAGGTTCTATTTAAGATATCTACAAATAACTGTTAGACTCTAAAATGATTTGGAGGTGAGGGTGTCAAGACCTATTCCAGTTTTAGATGAAACAAAGGAAAGGGCAGCAGCAGGGGTGAAATTCAGCAGGTTTTGACAGGTTCTAGAGAACCCGGTAATGGAAACTTTGAATAGTTTGGAGAACCAGCAAATACCATCTGGCTAGCCGCAGTGTGGGGAGGGACTGGAGATTTTGCAATGTCCTTCCCCTGCCATGCCCACCAAGCCCCATTTTGAATTCATTCATTCATTCATTCATTCATTCATTCATTCATTCATTCATTCATTCATTCATTCATTCATTCATTCATTCATTGGATTTGTATGCAGCCCTCTCTGGGGACTCGGGAAAGCTCACAACATATCAATACAGTGTTCCCTCAATTTTCGCGGGGGATGCGTTCCAAGACCGCCCGCGAAAGTCGAATTTCCGCGAAGTAGAGATGCGGAAGTAAATACACCATTTTTGGCTATGGACAGTATCACAAGCCATCCCTTAACACTTTAAACCCCTAAATTACCATTTCCCATTCCCTTAACAATTTAGTCACCATTATTACTGGTATTCACCATTGAATAAGACACTTAGTAATCCTGATATTTATAAACATAATTATTTATTAACAATAATTATTTTTTTTGTTATTTATTTGCAAAAATTATTAGTTTGGCGATGATGTATGACGTCATTGGGCGGGAAAAACCGTGGTATAGAAAAAAAATCGCGAAGTATTTTTTTATTAATATTTTTTTAAAAACCGTGGTATAGGCTATTTGCGAAGTTCGAACCCGTGAAAATTGAGGGAACACCGTATAACAATACATCTAAAAATCCTTCTTTTCTTATTCTCTATACCCCCTTCCTTGACTCTAATTCCCCTCAACATGTTTTTCTCTTTTCTCTGTCTATTCTTTACTCTTGTTTTTTCCCTCAACTCTTCTCTACTTCTTTCCTTACTATCAAAAATTCCTCAAACAATACCTGATGTTTATTATATAGACTACAAATGTTATGAGATACAATCTAATTATTGTTGCATTACCCTGTCTTACCTTTGCTTTTTCTATTTTTGTAAAGCTCAATAAAGATTATTTTATAAAAATCCAATTAATACGTCTACAAAGACTTTAAAAAAACCTCTAATATAATTTAAAAAAACATTCATCGCTATTCACCCAGGTCAGCAGTTAATATGCATAGTACATTTGGTTTTAATCTATTCATTCTGTCCTTAGATAAACTAAATGAAAATAATTCTGAATGCTTGTTATGTTGAACCCCCAACTTCCAACCAAACACAGCTGGCTTTTGTCCCTAAAGTGGGACTAGAATTTACAGTTTCCCTCTTTCTATCATGATGCCTTAAAACTGCTACACCAAACATTCTAGCAGCGGCAATGGAGCGCGTAGTCTCACTCCATTGCCGCCGGTCTTGCATGCGACATGCATGCACAACCTAAGCGATTCTGGCAGCTAAAATCAGTGAGGTTTTGCTTCCATGCGTGCGCAGAATTTTTGCTGCCAGAAGAACGTCTGTGCACGAGATTACGGTTGCTGCACATGCGCAGCATCCAGAATCTCACACCGGCACCTAGAGCGGCAGCTGGCGAAAGCACCCTGCCTGACCTCCAGCCACATGCCTGCTCTCACACACCGCAGGAGAGATATGCCTGTGGCACAGGACAGCACAGAGCAGGCCACGTGGCCAGAGCCCGGGGCCACCCGGCCTGGTCCCCAGGCCATGCTCTCAGCGCCCCTGCAGGTTGTCACACACCGGAGCAAGGTAAGGGCTGGGCTGGCAGCTCGCAGTGTGGCATGGCTTGGCTTGGGCATTTTTGGTAGGGACAGGAATGATGGCCCACCCCTGGTGCTACGTGATGCCCATTTGTTAATTCTTATCAATATACTTATTAACTTTGCAGCGTCCTGAGCTCTTCAAGATGCCTCAACGCGAGCAGAGGGGTGGAGCCAGCTGCGGAGCCGAATGGACGGTGAGGAGGAGAGCTCCGGTTATTCCTCCACTTTTGAGGTGTTCGATCGGTCCTTCTTCGACCACAGACTACATGAGGAGGTATCTGACCAGTGGGGAGCCCTGTTAGCCGGTTTTCTTTTCGGGCAGGGGTCTGAGATGGCGGATCAGGAATTTCCCTAAAGAAGATCGTGCAATATGGCGGCCTGAGGGACTCCCGGCTGGAGATTCCTATACTGATACTGGCGAGGCGATTGTACAGAACGGAAAGGTGTGACCTCAAATTTCTACGCAACTGCCGAGACAGAAACTTGATCCCCAAATGCTGCCAACTAAAATTCCATTCTAAAACCCCATCTGAAATAACCGAGAAACTCGGTGTCTAACTTTAAATCTTTATTCTCTGCAGGAGACTAACTAGACGCGGATACACTTTCACTCAGACGCGAGCTAGAGAGAAGCGCGTAAGACCGGAGGCACTTTCCTTTTATACTGTTTCACCCGGCAACAAGCGACGCCTGACAGCTCTACAAAGATTGGCGCCAAACCGTAGCAGCCAATGAGAAGCAGGCAAACAACTTCTAATACAAACAGTGAATTCTGCTTAACAACTCTACTTTTAGACTTTACCCAGCTACAGAATATTGTGGAATCTTCTGGTCATAACACCCCTCCCCCTTCTGGATGGATTTTTACAGGTTTTATTCGGACAAGCAAGTAATGAAGTCTTCGAGCCGAGCAGGCTTCCTGGGGGTGCGTTCTGACCGGCGTGGTTCGTTCAGGACCTGGACATCTACGGAGCACGAAGGTTCTTCTGGTCCTGCAGGTGAAGAACTTCCCCGGCTGGAGCATGGTGGAGCTGGGGCAGCGCTGGAATGGTCACTAAACCCAGGTAAGTCCCAATCTATTTGTTCCTGGGCACGGCTGGGTCTGGTATAACTCCCTGTGGGGAGTGAAGCATTAGAAACCCCATTACTAGTGTCAGCCATATTCCCTCTGATACTGGCTGTTTCCAGTCTCCCCCTGACATGGTCTATGTGCCTCTTCCAGAGGCGTCCATCATCCAGTTTGACCATATATGTTTTAGGACCTGTTTGCTCAGTCACTATCCCAGTCTCCCACTGTTTGCCCCTGTCAAAATTTTTTACATACACCTTTTGTCCCACAAACATTGACCTTTCAGGGGTTGTTACATACTCTGGCTTCATCTTAACATAAGAGGGGTGCAGCCTATCTAAAGGAGACCTCAATCTCCTTCCCATGAGTAGTTCAGCTAGGCTTCTATTGGTAGTTAGGCTCGGTGTTATGTGCTGAGTTAATAGGAAGGTGTCCAGTCTTTCTTGTATCTCCCCTGGAGATGACCTTTTTATGGCCTCTTTGGCCACACGAACATATCTTTCTGCCATACCATTAGCCCAGGCTGCGTGGGGTGAGACCAAGGCATGTCTTACTCCCAATTGGGCTACGAACAGCTCCAGCTGTCTAGAGGTGAATTGGGGTCCATTATCCGAAACCAGGACATCTGGACACCCATGGGTTGCAAACAACCTCCTTAAGACTTGTATAATTGTGGAAGATGTGGTGGACCCTAACAATATAACATCCAACCATTTGGAGTATGCATCCACCACTATCAAAAACATATTGGTGCCCACCGGTCCGGCCAGATCTATATGTACCCTTGACCAGGGCCCTTGGGGTGTGTCCCACTGTGCAGGGGTGGTTTTAGGGGGATTTGGCCTTGTGTCCTGACAAGGGCTACATGCGGCCACCCAATCTTCAATTCCCTTGTCTAATCCTGGCCACCATAGATACCCTCTGGCCAAAGCTTTCATCCTGACCACCCCAGGGTGCCCCTGGTGCAGCATGTTCATGACTTGAGGCCTCAGTGCAGTGGGTATAACCACCCTGTCACCCCACAAAATACAATCCTGCATCACAGAGAGTTCCAGCCTCTTGGTTTTAAAATCCAGCACTGAGTGGTCTTTACCATTTGGTGGCCACCCTTTCAATATGTATTGGAGGACTTTTCCCAACACCAGGTCCTTTTTAGTTTCAATGGCCACCTCTTTGGCAGTAATAAGGGATGGTGTACCTAAATCAATGAGGAGGACATCTCCTGCAGGGGCAGGGTCCTCCACCCTTTGCCCTAATGGACAGCGACTAAGACCATCAGCATGATTAATCATTGAGCCCCCCTTAAGTACAAGGATGTAATCATACCCTGACAAAAAATAGTCCAACGGGACATGCGGGGGGACATAAAAGGTGGAGTTGGCCGCCCGGTGGCTAACAGCCCTAACAAGGGTTTATGGTCAGTGACCAGTTGGAATGGTCTCCCCAATAAGTAGTTGTGAAACTTTTTCACCCCAGCTACCAATGCGAGTGCCTCTCTATCTATCTGGGCATAATTACGTTCTGTCAGGGACAACGTCCTTGAAAAGTATGCCACTGGGGCTTCCTGGCCATTTGGCAATATGTGGGCCAGGACCTCTCCCACCCCATACGGGGATACATCGCATGTAAGCCTAAGTGGCAACGTGGAACTATATTGTACCACGACACTTTGTGAGGTCAAGAGGTCTTTGATATTATTAAAAGCCTGTTGTTCTGTCTCACCCCATCTCCATGGCGCTCCCTTGTGGAGAAGTCGATGAAGCGGCTCAGCTGCTGAGGCTTTCTGTTTCAGAAAAACAGAGTAAAAATTTAATAGCCCCAAAAATGCTTGCAGCTCTGTTCTAGAGGTGGGGGCAGGGGCATCCTTAATGGCTCTGATTTTCTCCTCAGTGGGGTGTATGCCTGCTTCATCTATCCTAAACCCCAGGAAGTCCACTGAGGAAGTTCCCCACACACACTTTTCTGGCTTTAGCCTTAATCCTTTAGCTTGTAACCTAGCCAGAACCTGTCGAATTCTACAGTGCAGTTGGTCTGGAGTGTCCCCTGATATTAAAATATCGTCAAAGTAGGGGACCACCCCCCTAATTCCCCAGAGCAATCGTTCCATGATTCGCTGGAATATACCCGGGGCGACACTTATGCCAAATTGCAGTCGAGTACATTTAAAGGCCCCCCTGTGTGTCACAATTGTTTGCGCCAGGGCTGTGGCATCATCCACTGGCAACTGCTGGAATGCCTGTGCAAGGTCCAGCCTCGCAAAAATTTTCCCAGACCCCAGGGTATGCAGCAACTGCTGCACAACAGGTATCGGATAGGAGTTGTGCTGTAACGCCTTATTCAAGGTAGATTTATAATCCGCAGAAACTCTCAGAGATCCATCAGGCTTCAGGGGGGTGACAATAGAGGTCTCCCAGGGGGCATGTTCGACAGGAACCAAAATACCCTGAGCCTGAAGTTTCTGCAATTGGGCATCCAATTTATCCATTAGGGGCAGTGGTACCCTGCGAGGTTTTAACCGGAAGGGCGGGACAGCAGGATCCAAAGAAAAAGAAATGGGTGGCCCCTTATAGGTACCCAAACCCTGTTTAAAAACCTCCGGAAATTCCTGGACAAAATCAGGCTCCTTCAAACAAGTCACTTTGTGAAGACCAGTGACAGCTAACCCCAAAGGAACCATCCAATCAAGTCCCAAAAGGGAATGATTCGCCCCCTCAATAACTAGAATAGGCAACATACAATGTACATTTCTAAAAGTTATAGGCACCCTAGTGCTTCCCAAAACCCGGATTGGGTGTCCCTGGAAGTCTTTAATAGCAATGTCCAGCGGCTTTAGCGAGTCCAGGGACAACGAAGGCACATACAGTCTCAGTTTATGCCACGGCATTAAAGTAAATTTAGAGCCTGTGTCCAGCTCCATGTGGCATGGTTGATGATTCAACATGAGAGGGACAATAATCTTATTAGGGGCTGGCGGGTAGGTGCCACAGTCCGTGGATGTGCGGTTACCTTGGTTGCCGTCCCTCAAAGTGTTGCTCCCCGGTCTCCAGTTCCCTCTTCCTTGTTGTCTGAATGGTCGGTAGACTCAATGAGATGGAAAGGTGGGCAGCAGGTCTTGATTGAAGGGGGTGTCGTCAGGCAGGATGGCTCGGCAGATGGCGGCAATGTGGCCACGTTTGTCGCAGCGGCGGCAGAAAGCATCCTTAAAGGGACATCTCGAGTGGGCATGCTGACCACGACATCCGGCACAGCCTTGGAAGGATGGACGAGGTTGTCTGGTTGGCGGTACCCGTAGCTGGCAGCAGTGGTCTTCATATGGGTCGAACTCAGAAGTACTGTAGTCGTGTTGATGGTTGGCGGGGGTGCAAGGTGCCTCAGCGATCTTAAAAACTGTGGCCAGCTTGTCGTTTGACTTAAGGTCAGCTGCAGCAGCTTCAGCGACTTCCGCGGTTTGAGCTGCCTTAATCACATCTTGTAGTGACGAGTCGTCAGCTGCCAGCAGTTTATTCCGGATAGAAACATTTCTCATGCCAAATATAATGGCATCAGTTAACCTAGCCTCAGGATTGTCAAACTGACACTTGGCTAAAATAGTCCTGAAGCAAGTGGCAAACTGGTTAATAGATTCCCACTCAGCTTGAGCCATCCAGGAGAACTGGTGCCTGAAAACCCTGGCAGGTTTCGTTGGCTTAAAATGAGCTGCCAACTTAGCCATCAAAGTGTCCCATGGAACCGAATTTGCAGGTTCTGGGTCCGTCAAGGTCTCTGCCAGGTCAAAAATTTGAGTCCCGCAGTAGTTCAGAAATAAAGCCCTTTTACGGCCGTTGTCAGCATCTTTCATGCCGGCGGCTTCCAAGAAAATTTCAAATTTAGCCATATAGGCTGTCCAAGTTGACCTCTCAGGGTCAAATAATTCAGGCGGCTGATGATCAAAGGGGTCGCCATAATGATTTTTTCCGTAAAAAAAATCGCCTCTAGATCCTCGTCGCCAGTGAAATAACCGAGAAACACGATGGCTAACTTTAAATCTTTATTCTCTGCAGGAGACTAACTAGACGCGGATACACTTTCACTCAGACGCGAGCTAGAGAGAAGCGCGTAAGACCAGAGGCACTTTCCTTTTATACTGTTTCACCCGGCAACAAGCGACGCCTGACAGCTCTACAAAGATTGGCGCCAAACCGTAGCAGCCAATGAGAAGCAGGCAAACAACTTCTAATACAAACAGTGAATTCTACTTAACAACTCTACTTTTAGACTTTACCCAGCTACAGAATATTGTGGAATCTTCTGGTCATAACACCATCCACTGAACGGATCCTGAAAAGAACTGAATTAGCCGTTATCAGAAATGAACTCCACAGGAAAAGATTCCTAGTAGACCAAACCAACAAAGACCTACTCACTCTTCATCTCAAACTTAGCAACAGAATCCACCCAATACTCTGGGACCAATCTAAACAACTAGCCCTCTGGAGAGCTGAAACAGAAACCTCCCTCAATACAGACATACACACCAAGAAACTCCACAATTTGGAAAAACACCAGAAATCCAAACCCTTTCCACAGCAACTCATGAAGAATACAGTACATAATTTACCGTACATGACCCTCACCACAGCAGAAACCAACGTCCTCTCCAAAGGATTCAACTTTGCAGTCGCCCCCAAACGCATCACCACTGAAAACATCATATGCGGAGTTGAAGCCACTCTAACCAAAATCAACCAAGATGAAGCCAACAAAATCAGACTTGAAGTCACCAATGTCCTCTGCTCCAGCATTCCACCCCGAAGCAACTTACATAAAGATGAACAAAAAGCACTCACCAACTTGAGGAAAGACAATAACATAATCATCCTCCCAGCAGACAAAGGCAAAGCCACTGTGGTGATGAACACATCTGACTACCAAGACAAGCTATCCAACCTACTCCAAGACTCCGCTTACAAACCTCTAAGTACAGATCCTACCACCTACCTGGAAAAAACCACCAAGTCCAAAATAAAAGCTTCTCCCATCAGTGAAGAAATCCAGCAAAGAATCATCCCCAGAGAAAAATCATCCAGATGCCCCAAGCTCTATGGCCTCCCCAAGATACACAAAGAAGGAACACCACTCAGACCCATAGTCAGCTCCATAGGCTCACCCCTACAGAATCTTGCCAAATTTCTTGCCAAACAACTCTAGCCCTATGCAGAATCCATCATGTCTCATGTACAAAACTCATTCCAATTCACAGAAATCATAAAGGAACAAAACCTACAACCCAGCGACCTTCTCGTAAGCTTCAATGTCATATCTCTCTTCACCCAAGTGCCTATGAAATAAGCCCTGACAGCCATCCAAAACAAATACAACCCCCCGAAGCACATCTTAGATCTGACCAACCACTGCCTGATGAATACATACTTCATCCACAATGGACAAAGATACAAAGAGATAGAAGGAGCCCCCATGGGATCACCCCTGTCACCCATCATCGCAAACTTATACATGGAATATTTTGAAACCAACACCTTGGACAAATCTGAACACAAACCCAAACTCTGGCTTAGATATGTAGATGATACCTTCGTAATTTGGCCACATGGGAAAGAAAAACTGGACAGCTTTCTCACACATCTCAACAGCCTACACCCCAAAATACAATTCACCATGGAAATAGAAACCAACAACAAACTTCCCTTCCTGGATGTCCTAATCTATAAAAAACCCAATGGCTTCCTAGGACATACCATCTACCAGAAGAAGACACACACCAACCACTACCTGAACGCAAAATCCCACCACCAACCTGCACAGATCAATTCCGTAGCCAAGACCCTCATTTCCAGAACCAAACGCCTAGCCGACAAAGACCACCTGGAACCTGAATTACACAGTCTCACAAATGTATTAATTTCCAATGGATTCCAAAGAGAGGCAATCAACAACTTAATCCATAAAGAGACACCCCCCAAGAACCAAGACACAGAACAGGACAATGGTATCGCCCTCCTCCCTTACATCAAAGGCACCACAGATAAAATCAGTAAAATTCTCCGCAAACATAACATCAAGACAGCCTTTGGTACAGATTAAAAAATAGCCAACATCCTAAGAAACCCGAAAGACAATACCCAGCTAGAAAACCAGGGAGTTTATCAAATACCATGTAAAATCTGCCCAGCCACATATATTGGACAAACTAACAGGAGAGTAAATGCACGTGTTGCAGAACATAAGAATGCATTAAAGAAAAAAGAAAAGACCTCCTCCCTTTTCCAACACTTCAAAACTACAGGACATGAAATTGATTTTGACAGTACTAAATTAATTTCCAAAACAGAACACTACAGGAAAAGAATAATCATGGAAGCCATCGAGATAGAAAAACATCCCCAAAATATGAACAAGCGGGATGATACCTCCCGCCTACCAGACATCTGGAAACCAGCCCTCAAACGTAACCCAGCCATAAAAACTGAAACTAGACTCAGAACACACATTGCAAAACAATCAAGCAGCCTGCAAGCTCCAACTACTCAGGATATCACACCTAATCAACAACCATTAACTAATCAGCATACTTCAGCTCCATCAACGACCCAAGATGTTACCCCACTGACTCACCAGGAAGTTTCTACACAGCAGGCAATTGCTGAGCCATCAAACCATACCCAGTCACCAGTATTTATAGAAGGAAGGCAGCTCAGGTCTCGCAGTGTTCGCCTTAGTACAAGGACAGAAACACCAGCCTGAAGATGATGAGTGTGACCTCGTCGAAACGTCACCAGAAATTTCCAAATCCTACACGGGAAGAAACCCGAATATACCAAGACCGTCATACCTGTACCCGTGAAAATCTACGAAAACATATATACACACATATATATATATACTCTTTGACCTCCCCACATCTTCCTGATTATCTTTTAATCAAATCACCACTATGCCGTAATTCTCCCCAAGCAAGTTATTACAATTGCTTATGAATTCCTACAGTGTATCCCAGAAACACCCCTGGGGGAAGTGAATGTCAATTATTTTTCTTACTAGCTCAGCCCTGCTTATGGCTTGCCAAAGAGATCAACTTACTTAGTGACTGCTGTAGCTCATGCAGGACTGTGAATGAAGAAATCGAGGCATTCAGCACTATGCCAACACCAGGTGTGGAGCGAGATGCATAATACAAGTGTGTTACAGTGCTCCAGAAGAACAGATTTTCAAATACAGCGAGTCCTAAGGGATCCTGATTTTTCAGCATTGTATCAGGGAAAGTATATTTTCCAGAACCATCTACCTTTACTGTTTCGATGGACTAAAAAAACCCAAAAAGCAATATGAGAACAATATTCAGACTTGCAGAACTATCACTAATTGTTTTAATTAAATAGCCATGCTTTCTGATAACCCAAGGCAATTCTCTATGGCACATTTTGCTCAAATTCTCCAGATCATGTGGTTTATACATTGTGGCCCTCTATATCTAAATGGTCTCTTTATTTATGTTATTTCAGGTTTGCTTGGTTTGTTTGGTTATTTCAGGTTTGTTTGGTTAAGGAATTTTAGGTATTCATTTTGGTTCAGCCAATTGTACCACTTGTCCCAGATTTTATGAAATTCAGATTCATCCTTATCTTGAAGTGCCAATGACAATCTAGTAATTTCCATGCACTTTAGTACTTTGATTATAATGTTTAACATTGATGAGATTGACTCCTTTTTCCAATTTTGTCCATAGAGTATTCTAGCAGCTGTTGTGACATGTAAGATTATATACCTATCCTCTTTCTTAAAATTCTCCCTAGACGCCCAAGAGCAGGGGTAGGCAAAGTTGGCTCTTCTATGACTTGTGGACTTCAACTCCCAGAATTCCTGAACCAATCATGCTAGCACAGGAATTCTGGGAGTTGGAGTCCACATGTCATAGAAGAGCCAATTTTGCCTACCCCTGCCCAAGAGGAAAAGCTCAGGTTTTAAGAAAACAGTTTGTGATATAGAATAGAATAGAATAGAATTTTATTGGCCAAGTGTGATTGGACACACAAGGAATTTGTCTTGGTGCATATGCTCTCAGCGTACATAAAATAAAATATACATTTGTCAAGAATCGTGTGGTACAACACTTAATGATTGTCATAGGGGTCAAATAAGCAATGAAGAAGCAATATTAATAAAATCTTAGGATATAAGCACCAAGTTACAGTCATACAGTCAACATGGGAGGAAATGGGTGGTAGGAATGATGAGAAAAACTAGTAGCTCAATACAGTTTTTAATTTTTAACCAATAGGTTTTGGCCCTGAGGCAGGTTCACCATAGGTGGTAGTAGGTACCAATCTCTTTTCTATATTTCCAGCAGACTGCTGAAAGATTTGGGAACATTTTAGCAAGCTATGCTGGTGGAAGGTGCCTACAATATTACGTTTAATTGAAGAACATAAACACATTTTTGGGATTTGTTTTCATAAATCACAAGGGGGAGGGAGGGGGAGGGAGAGAGAGAGATGCAAACTATAGGTAGCTTTGAATTTGAAATGGGATGAAGTGCACACCTTTTTATGCATACTGATCCAATAGAGTCTATTAGTGATGTAATCGAGTCAATCCCGCGGGCTCTTCAGCAATTAATACCACAAGCACATGTCTGTCTGATCCATCCATCCCTGCAGCTTCTATTGCAGTCCCATCCTTCTCACCAAAATTCACCCAGTACATGTATCTGTGATAAGGTAGAAAACCAGAACAAAATGCTTCACGAGCAGAGTTAAATCTTGACGTAGTCATGTTTGGAGTAGAGCTATTTAAATAATTGGGAGAAGTTAGTGTGACTACATTTAGGAAAATTTGCTGGCATTAATCTACTGCCATAATGTACATTTCTCTAATTCTTTGCTATTTATATGGGTTGGACATACATGCACAGATATACACAGAAAACAGTGTACAGTGGTACCTCTACTTAAGAACGCCTCTACTTAAGAACTTTTCTAGATCAGAACCGGGTGTTCAAGATGTTTTTTGCCTCTACTTAGAACCATTTTCTACTTAAGAACCCGAGCCTGGAAAAATTTCCAAGGAAATTTGAGAGTGGCACGAAGGCCCGGCTAGTTTCCTGCCATTCCCCCTTTAATCCCGGCCATCTCGGGCTTTTCTAGGCTGCCAGAGGAGCCTTTGGGTGGCGCTTAAGGAGGTTTTGGCAGTCCAGAGTGAACGAAGCATTTTCCTTTCTCTGGGCGCTTGCAGAGGGAATAAACCTCTGCCAGCGCCCAGAGAAAAGAAACGCTCCCTTCGCTCTGGGCAGCAACTGTCCTCCTCCTCTTCTTCCTCCCACCCAAATTCCAAGCTTTTATTTCCTTCCTAATGAGTTTTCATGCATTATTTGCCTTTACATTGATTCCTATGGGAAAAATTGCTTCTACTTACAAACGTTTATACTTAAGAATCTGATCACGGAACGAATTAAGTTCTTAAGTAGAGGTACCACTGTATATCTTTTGTGCAATTTGCCGTTTTGCTGTTTGCTGGGAGGCAAATTGCTGTTTTTTCCTTGTTTTCCTCCCCCAAAACTAAGGTGCATCTTACATTCCAGTGCATCTTATACTCCAAAAAATATGGAAGTTGCCCGGTGTCCAAATTTTGATCACACGACCATGGGGATGCCACAGTGCTCGTAAGGGTGAAAAACAGTCATAAGTCACTTTTTAAAAAGTGCTGTTGTAGCTTTGAATGGTTACTAAACAAACTGCTGTAAGTCGAACACTAACCGTATGTAAAAATTTGAGATTCCAGCTCTAAAGACTTATGGAATTTCTGGAAAGAACAGTGAATTCTTACTGGATTTGGCAACCTCTTGAAACTCTGGGCATTTTTAATAAATAATTTAGATCTTGGAGATGTTATATGGGCAGGCTTCAAATAACATAGTACTGGCAGGCATCATGTATGCATGAAATTATATCACTATTACAACACTGTAAATACAGTAGCGTCTATTCTGAAACTTGTACTTTTTTTCTGGAAATATAACCAGCTGCTTCGGCACCAGATTTTTCTCTAGGACCTTTACATAGCCCCTACCATCAATGAAACCAGTGAAAATGGCATGAGGATAATTGCTGGCCCAGTATAACTGCCCTGTGAACCAGTCTACAGAGATGCTGTTGACGCCACTGACATCTATAAGCAAAAAATAAATAAATACATTCAAGAAGACAAAATATGGGAAGAGGCTCAGTGACTTTTTGTTATACAGCGTTCCCTCAATTTTCGCGGGGGATGCGTTCCGAGACTGCCTGCGAAAGTCGAATTTCTGCAAAGTAGAGATGAGGAAGTAAATACACTATTTTTGGCTATGAACAGTATCACAAGCCTTCCCTTAACACTTTAAACCCATAAACTGCAATTTCTCATTCCCTTAGCAGCCACTTAGATTATTACTCACCATGTTTATTTATTAAACTTTATTAAAAAATATTTATTAAAGGCGGACGAAAGTTTGGCGATGACGTATGATGTCATCGGGTGGGAAAACCATGGTATAGGGGAAAAAACAGCGAAGTATTTTTTAATTAATATTTTTGAAAAACCGTGGTATAGCTGTTTCGTGAAGTTCGAACCCACGAAAATCGAGGGACCACTGTAGTCCATCTACATAATAAATAATCTTCTGTAAGAGGCTCTTTACAACACTTCTTTCTGAGGCAAAAGGGGTCTCTATGTAATGTTTTTCTGGTTATTTCAGCTTCCTGTAAATTTAACTTCATGATAATAGAATATATTTCATTTAATGGTCACCCATCATCAGTGTAATCAATGATTATGTCTTCATCAATGGTCACCTTCTATTATGTAGAAAATATTACATTTTTATCATCAGATTTTCTGTATGGTATTTGGGCTTTGGAGAGCTAACTGGAAATATCAGTGCCTTGAGTTGAATTACACATGGGTCTTCTCAAATTCTAAAAAGGCGAGGATATTTGGACAGTATTGGGGAAAAGATTTGGGGGTATTATAGGGGATTTATGTCATGTCAAGCTTTGAGACACACATTTTGCATGTTAAATCTCAAACTCCTCAGAAGGAAAACAATCCTTAATTTTTACTCCCATCAATTCAGATAGGCTCTAGGAATTGTGTTCCATTCCAAAGGAGTGCCACACCACACAATATGAAAAGACAAACTGAGGCACAATTGACTATAAAACTGATCTTGACAAATTTTAGGTTCATCCCAAAGAAAATTAGGATTGATCTAGAACTGGAGCTGAAATATGGATGCAAAAATATGAGTGCATACAAAAGGGTTAATTTTTGATTCTGGATTTACCTGTAGTAAATAATTTTACCTGGATAAAAAATCATCTCACTTTTTCCAGACACATAAACATGCAGTTTTTTATCTTCACCAACCCAATAATAGCTTCTCCTTAAGAGGTCATAAGCTACAGAGACAGGCTTTGTTTTTGTAGATATTAGACTCTCCAGGTGATGCATCTTTAAATCCAGGAGGACAAGACCTTGAGGGACAGCTAGTAGCATTTTGGTGGCACCATCTGAACAGAAAAGAACTTTAACTACCTTTGCTCTAATACATAGTCAAATTCAGCCACCTCAATTTGAAGCACTCTTGATCTGAGCTGGCACTGCACCTCTTAGAATTCTTAACCAGCTAACAATATATAGGATTTAATTATGTCTCAAATCACTTGTTAATTCTGACTCAGGTGAAACTAAGAGATCTCATCTATTTTTTCAGCCCTTAGACTCATTGCATGTTAATTGTACTGTGGACTGAAAGCTTACCTATAACATTGCAAAGGGTTCCATTGACGAGTTCATATCCTTCAACACACTCACAGGTAAAAGAACCTAATGTGTTCTTGCACAATTGATTACAAGGACTGTATGCTGTTTCACATTCATCAATATCTGCAAAGAACAAAACAACGCTGTTGAAAGTTGCTATAAATTGTAAAGGCAGTTACATCAAAAAGTGTAATCATTTATAGAAAAAATTATGTGCACACAATAAACCTGGGAAGATCCTTAAAAAATAATAATCAAGCAATAGATCTGCAAACACCTAGAAGCAAACAAAGTTATAACCAAAAGGCAACATGGGTTTATCAAAAAAAAAGAGATCATGCCAAACAAATGTTATTTCATTCTTTCACCAAGTGACAAAATTAGTGGACCAGCAAAATGCTGTGGACATAGTATACTTGGATTGCAAAAGGCATTTGACCAATTAGACCACAATCTACTTCTTGGTAAACTAAAAAATGTGGAATAGTCAGCATCACCACCAGATGGATCCATAACTGGTTAACAATCTGCACATATTGTGCAGTCCTTAAAGGAACTACATCTACATGAAAGGCAATAAGCAGTGGGGTACCCCAAGGTTCTGTTTTAGGCTCAGTACTCTTCAATATCTTCACAAACAATTTAGATGGGGGAATAGAAGGGGAACTTGTCCATCTTTCATGGCCAAATTTTATTTTATGAATGGTGTGCATGCATAAGATTTGATTGGTTTTTATATAAATGGGTTTTATTGGGGTTAGTTTTTTAGAGCTTATATTCGACTTCTTTTTTATTGTTGTATCTTTTTGTATTGTTATTATGTTGTAAGCCGCCATGAGTCCTTCAGGATTGGGCAGCATAGAAGTCAGATAGATAGATAGATAGATAGATAGATAGATAGATAGATAGGATAAGATAAGATAAGATAAGATAAGAAAAGAAAAGAAAAGAAAAGAAAAGATAAGATAGATAGATAAATAAATAAATAAATTCATCACATTTGCAAATGACACCAAGCTAACATGAATAAGTTAAAGATCCAGAAGGATCTTGACAGACTTAAACACTGAGCCCTATAAATTCAGTGTAAAGTTAAGGTTTTACACTTAGGCAAGGAAAATCAAATGTACAGGTATAGAACTAGTGGAACCTGGCTCAATAGCAGCAATTTTGAGAGGGATCTTGGAGTCCTAGTGGACAACCATTTATGAGCCAGCAATATGCAACAGCAGCAAAAAAAGCCAATGCAATCATAGGTTGCATTAATAGAGGGATAAAATCAAGACCATGTGACATATTTCTACTGCTTTATAAAGTCTTAGTGTTGTGGTTCCGTCTGAGGCCCCTCCGGGAACGGCTGACCTTCTGTCGGTTTCCAGCTCAGAGGGAGAGGCTGAGGAACAGGAGGTGCAGACAGACGAGGAGGAGGAATCCCAGGCTGAAGAAGAGGGAGGACAGCCAGAGTCCCACCAGGGGGAGCTCTCCCCAGCAAGCAGCCTGGATTCCTTAGAGGAAAGTGCACAAGCCATAATTGATCTGCGACAACGAAGAGCTACTCAGAGACGGAATCAATTGGCTAAATACTTTCAGCATTAAAGTGGCAACAGCTGGGTTTGGGTGTGGTGCTCT
Source organism: Erythrolamprus reginae (assembly GCF_031021105.1). NCBI lineage: Eukaryota > Metazoa > Chordata > Lepidosauria > Squamata > Dipsadidae > Erythrolamprus > Erythrolamprus reginae. Next base: position 227,877,250 of record NC_091951.1, on the reverse strand, counting down.
TGGGAAAGGCTAAAAGGCAGACCCACCCTTCCTGGCTTGTGGAGTTTTATCTTTGAGAGTCGTGGGACCTGACTGTGAACTTTGGCGTCTTGGAATCCTGGTTTGTGCCTTTGACTATTGAAACCTTGGGGGTGTGTGCCAGCAAGAAGCTTGCTGTATTGTCTGGACATCAGGACCCTGCTGTACCGTATTATATCCTGTCTGTTGGGAAGAACAGGTTTTCCTCTGTGCTTATTTTTTCCAGTTATAAAATACTTTTGGCTTTTACCAGAGTGTCTGGCTGTTTTTTCCAGTTGGTGTTGAGGTCTGGGGGAACCCAGACAGAACACTTAGTAAGGCCACTCTTAGAACACTGGATCCAGTTTGAGTCATCAAATTATAAAAATGATGTTGAGACTCTGGAAAGAGTACAGAAAAGAGAAACAAATATGATTCGGGGGCTGGTGGCTAAAACATATGAAGAACAATTGCAAGAATTGTTAGGTCTAGTCTAGAGAAAAGAAGGACTAGGGGTGACCATGATGAAAATGTTCCGATACTTGAGGGGCTGCCACAAAGAGGAATAGCTCAAGCATCAGAACATTTCCAAAGCATCAGAAGGCCAGACGAGTAGCAATGGATGAAAACTAATAGAGTAACCTAGAACTAAGGAGGAATTTCCTGACAATGAAAACAATTGACCAGTCGAACAAAAGGGTTGCCTTCAGAAGTTGTGAGTGCTCCATCACTGGAGGTTTTTATGAGATTGGATAGTCGTTTGTTTGAAATTTTATAGGGCAGTGATGGTGAACCTTTTTTTCCCTCGGGTGCCAAAAGAGCATGCGTGTGGGCAATGGTGCATGTGAGTGCCCACACCCATAATTCAATGTCTGGGAAGGCCGAAAACAGCTTACCCCGCCCTCCAGAGACCCTCTAGAGGTCAGAAACAGCCTGTTTCCCAACTTCTGGTGGGCCCAGTAGGCTCGTGTTTTACCCTCACCAGGCTCCAAAGGCTTCCCTGGAGCCAGAAGAGGATGAAAACACCCTCCCCCTGGAGGCTGTCTGGAAGCCAAAAATGCCATCCCAGAGCCTCTGTGTGAGCCAAAAATCAGCTGGCCAGCACCCACATGTACGTTGGGGCTGAGCTAGGGCAAGGGCTCATGTGCCAGCAGATATGGCTCCGCGTGCCACCTGTGACACCCATGCCATAGGTTTGCCATCACTGGTATAGGGTCTTTTGCTTGTGCCGGTGTTCAGACTAGAAACCTTGAAACCTTTGTTATTCTGATACTATTGTTATTGGCATAGTTTAATTGCCTAGTTTATATACAGTATATAAAAGCGAAAAACCACTCATGTTGTAATCACAAAATCTCCAGAACCATAAAGCCTATGAACTGTTAGGTGCTCAATAAGAAAGGATTTTTTCCAAAATGTCCACAGCAGCATTAGTATTTCCTATATTATTATTAACATGCTCTGATGCTAAGAGGTTCTACTCCCCCTCCCCACCTGAAAATAAATCTGTTCCAAATGCAAAATACAAGCACAGGAGAGGAGTTTCACTTTTACTTTCACAGTAGCAAATAGCTAAGTCAGGGCCAAGCTCCTTCCTGTCTCCTTCTTGTTCACACAGCAAATACTTCTTTTAGTTTTCAAACAGATCTTTTGTACAGATCTGTAGGTCGTGCAATTAGGAAAAGACAAGTAAGGGAACACAAATATCATCAAACTCATCTCCAAGTAAGTAGACAGACTGCAAAAACATATTATTAACATGCTCCTATGCTAATTAGTTAAATGTTCTACTTCTCCTTCCAACCTGAAAATAACTCTGCAGAGAATGGGACAGCACAGGAGAGGCTTCTGTGGGACAAAGCGGAAGGAGAAAAGGGTACAGGATAGGATAGGATAGTCTTCTATGTTTCTATGTTTCTATGTTTCTATATTGTGTGATGGATGATGGATAAATAATACAGTGTCAAAACCTCTGTAGTTCAAAAGGCAATCAGTTTCTGCTGGATGGTGATAGCTTTAGGACAGTGTTTCCCAACCTTGGCAACTTGAAGATATTTGGACTTCATATAAATATTACATAAGTGGTATTTTACTCCCGTTCAACTCGCACACTTTCAGCAGAATGTCAGGGGGAATTGTTGGCATGGGTGTCAAGATAAAGGAGTGTTTATGCATATGTTTTGGAAATGCTTGATAGTGCAGGAATTTTGGCAAAAAGTGAAAGAGGATATCAATAGAATGCTAAATATACAATGGACAATCACTAAGGAAATGGCAGTACTAAAGCAATGGGAGAATTTAGAGAAATAAAAAAAGCAGCTATAGAAAGCGCTCAGGCAGTAATAGTTTTGAATTGGAAGGATGCGACAAAATGGACAATGCAAAATTGGTATAGGTACATGGTGGACCATATTCAATTTGAAATAATGGATAAAAGGATAAATTCGGATAATGAAACTGAGTTGGGACAACTGATGGGACGGTGGGACAAGGTAAGACGATATATGATGAGCAGAATCCGAGACCAAGCTACAAGAAATAAATTGGAATCATTCTATAATATGTAAATAGATATATTGCTCTTGGGTCAAGTGGACTATACAAGGAACACCCCCGATTTGGTGGTGGGGAATGTGTGTGTGCCTGGGTGGTGGGCACATTGCACTATGCACTGTTTTATGTTGTGTGTATATAAACTTGTTAAAAATTAATAAAAAAAATAATTAAAAAAAAAAGATATTTGGACTTCAACTCCCAGAATTCCCCAGCCAGCAAATGCTGGCTGGGGAATTCTGGGAGTTGAAGTCCAAATATCTTCAAGTTGCCAAGGTTGGGAAACACTGCTTTAGGAAGCGACTTTGCATCTTTAGAGACATGAGAACTTGCACCACCACTGCCTTCAGCGTCCTCGAGCAAAGGTCTCCAGCTTCCTTGATAAAATATAAAAGATGGTATATAAAGATAAAGTAAGTGGAAAGGGCAGTCAAAAGTCCCAAAAGAAAAGTGGCAGTGTTGTGCTATTTCTGTGAACACCGTGCAGTTATGCCATGTTAATATTTTACCAGCTATTACATTTTTCGAATGCAGGCATTGTACAATTGCAATGATGCAAGGTGGGGCTTTTCCAAATCTCAAAACAACTGAGAAAAGGAACCTGGAAAGGAACATGCTGTCTAACCTTAATTATCCAACAACTAAACAGCTGGCTGGCCGATTCTGCAGCAGTGGCCAATGCACACCACTCACCCACAGACATCAGCACCTTAATGCCAAGTTTTCTGCCTCTCTAGTTCATTATGTTGTAAACATAGAAACATAGAAGACTGACGGCAGAAAAAGACCTCATGGTCCATCTAGTCTGCACTTATACTATTTTCTGTATTTTATCTTAGATGTTTATCCCAGGCATGTTTAAATTCAGTTACTGTGGATTTATCTACCACGTCTGCTGGGAGTTTGTTCCAAGGATCTACTACTCTTTCAGTGAAATAATATTTTCTCATGTTGCTTTTGATCTTTCCCCCAACTAACTTCAGATTGTGCCCCCTTGTTCTTGTGTTCACTTTCCTATTAAAAGCACTTCTCTCCTGGACCTTATTTGACCCTTTAACATATTTAAATGTTTCGAACATGTCCCCCCTTTTCCTTCTGTCTTCCAGACTATACAGATTGTATAGTACTGTATTATATAGTTGATTTCCATATTTCATAATGGTTCAGTAGGAGTTATATTTATTTTGATGAGGGCATATGTGGTTCAATTGTCTTCCAATTTCTGAAGCCATGCATTGGGGCAAATAGACACAAACATACACACACACATACACACACAGAGGGGGGCTTGTATAACAATGTTGGGATTATTTAAAAGAAAGGTACAGTAAGTCTAATTTTTTATGCTGAAAAGGAAAACCAGTTTTATGCAGGGTTTAAAGCTTTAGACTAGAAGCTAGAAGTTTAGTTCTAGTCCTTCTTTAAGTACCAAGCCATCTGGATGACCTTGGGCCAGTCACTCCCTCTCAGCCCTGGGACGCAGACAATGGCAAACCACTTCTGAAATTTTGCCAAGATAACCTCAGGGACCTGTCCAGGCAGTTGTCAGGAGTCAAGACTGATTCAAAGGCACCAAAACAAATACTGTATAGTGGTACCTCGGTATTTGTTGTTAATTGGTTTTGGGAGGTGCGATAAGTATTAAAATGACCAGTGGAAAGCAAACCATGTGACTTAACAAGCGATCCTTTGTTTTGGCCAGAAAGGGTAGCGAGTCACAAGGCAGCCAAGATTGACAGCTTCTAGCTTGCATGCCGAGTATCAAACAAGTAGTAGTACCACAACAAAAGTTTTGCATCAAAATGCGTCAAGTACCAAATTTAATTATTTTTATAGCAGCCAAGTACTAAGGTACTATTATATATGCCTGTGATGGCCACCTATGGCACACGGTCCACAGTGGCACATGCAGCCATATCAGAGGGCACGTGAGACATGTTTTAGTTTCAGTGTGCGTGCGCATGATGGGCAGCTAATTTTCAGCCTTGGGAAAAGGCTGTTTCGTCTTCCGGATGCTCCAGGGAAGCATCATTGGTAAATGCAAAGAGGTAAATCTGGAATAAGACACTTTTCCCCCTTTTTTCTCCCCCTTTTGAAAGACCCAGAAAGTCTGTTTGGGCCTCACTTTTGGTATCTTCCCCCTACTTCTCTCCTTCCCATCGCAGAACTATGTCGCTAAGACACTAACACCACGATCGGAAGCCTTGATTCAGAAGTAATGTTGGCTGCTAATTCTTATTCCCAGGTGCAGGATCATAGAAGAAAAAAGGTGGCTGTGAACGATAACATTGGCTAGAGTAGAATAGGGAGAGGGATAGGGACAGGACAGGACAGAAATAGAACAGAACAGAATCACAGAGTTGAAAGGGATCTTGAAGGTCTTCTAGTCCAACCCCCAGATCAAGCAGGAAACCCTATACCATTTTAGACAAACAGTTGTCCAATCTCTTCTTTAAAATTTCCAGTGCATTCACAATTTCTGCAGGCAATCTGTTCCACTCATTAATTGTTCTGTTAGGAAATTTCTCCCAAGTTCTAGGTTGCTTTTCTCTTTGATTATTTATTTATTTTATTTATTTTATTCTATTTATTGGATTTGTATGCTGCCCCTCTCCGTAGACTCGGGGCGGCTAACAACAGTAACAAAAAACAGCATATAAATCCAATACTAAAACAACTAAAAAAACCTTATTGTAAAACCAAACATCCATACATACAAACATACCGTACATGAATTGTAAAGGCCTAGGGGGAAAGAATATCTCAGTTCCCCCATGCCTGACGGCAGAGGTGGGTTTTAAGGAGCTTACGAAAGGCAAAGAGGGTGGGGGCAATTCTAATGTCCGGGGGGAGTTGGTTCCACAGGGCCGGGGCCACCACAGAGAAGGCTTTTCCCCTGGGCCCCGGCTTCTTGTCCTGCCTTCAGATGCTTTGGAGAATAGCCCAGCTCCCTCTTCTTTGTGGCATCCACTGTGATATTAGAACATTGCTATCATGTCACCCCTAGTCCTTCTTTTCACTAGATAAATTGAATTCCAGCAAATGTTCTTTATATATTTTAGCCTCCACTCCCCTAATCATCTTTGTTGCTCTTCTCTACACTCTTAATATATTTTTTTTACATTGTAGCAACCAAAACTGGATGCATTATTCCAAGTATGATCTTACCAAGGCATTATAAAGTGGTATTAACATTTCACATGATCTTTATTCTATCCCTCTATTAATGCAGCCTAGAACTATGTTGGTTTTTTGGAAGCTGCGGCACACTGCTGGCTCATAATTAAGTGATTAGAACTCCAAGATCTGTCTGAGAGTTACTACTATTGAGCCATGTGCCATCTACTGTATTCTATACCTGTGCATTTGGTTTTTCTTGCCTAAATGTAGAATCTTACTTTTTTTCACCATTGAATTGGAACATCAAGGAAAAAGAGAAGTCAAGCAGGTCTTCTCTTGAAAGAAGAGCTGGTTTTTTAAAAATAGATATAAAACCCTGTGTTTTTTTTAAAAAAAATAGATATAAAACCCAAGCTGGGATAAAGGTGGCAAATGGGGGAAAAAAATTAGCCTTCTGATTTGATAAGTACTGTTGCACTGAGCCTGAATAACAGAGAAAAAATGGATAGTGTTCCCAGAATTAACTTGCCTGACTTCAAAAGTGCTCCCACACTCCACATAAAAATAAATGCAGGATCCCCAACCTATCATTAATGTCTGCATCACCAAAAAGTAGGGTGGGAATCAGAGTTTACAGCACAATCCTACCTTTTTCCGCTCAGAGTGTATTGACTTTATCTCTACATGCCACTGTAAAGGATTAGTAGATTGCCATCATACTTCCTTCTTTCCCTGTAGCTGATTAAACCAGGGATAAAGAGATAAACTCCGTTCTTCGGAGCAAGAGTGGTTGACACTTCTGGCTTGTAATGGATTTTAAATTCAGCTTCCCAAAATATGAAAATAATGACTGGTTCAAGTAAAGGCAAAGTACCGAGAAGGTATAGGTAAGCCTCCACTTTTAATTAAGAAACCATATCCAAGAAGGGACAGTAAAAAGAGTGCTGCAGACATGTGACTTCATAAAGTCAATTGCATTGTTTATTTATTTATTTATTTTATTTATTTTGTCCAATGCACAACAATACACAATGAAGGTTATAAAGGTTATACTCGAGTAAAATATATTAGAGAAAGAATAGAAGTGAAAATTTAGGAATAGAATATATCAATTAGAGAATAGGAGGATATAATGAGAGTAGTATAAGAAGAATAGAATAGAAAATAGTATATATGAGATATAGGAGAGACAATAGGACAGGGGACGGGAGGCACGCTAGTGTACATATGCATGCCCCTTATTGACCTCTTAGGAATCTGGAGAGGTCAACTGTGGATAGTCTGAGGGTAAAATGTTGTGGGTTAGGGGAAGATACTACGGAATCCGGCAATGAGTTCCATGCTTCGACAACTCGATTACTAAAGTCTTATTTTTTACAGTCAAATTTGGAGCAGTTAATATTAAGCATGTATCTGTTGTGTGCTCTTGTGTTGTTGTGGTTGAAGCTGAAGTAGTCGTTGACAGGCAGGACGTTGCAACATATGATCTTGTGGGCAATACTTAGATCATGTTTAAGGTGTTGTAGTTGTAAGCTTTCTAGACAAAGGTATGCATGTTTGGGATGGCAACCACAATAATGGAAAATAAGCAGTGTGTCTCCATCTTAGATCCTCCACATAACACTCCCACCTTTCCTCAACTTGTCTCACACTCAAATGCTAAGAAATACACTGACTCCTGGTCTTGTTACTATCACAGAATAGACAAATGGATAAGTTTAATCCTCTGCTACCTCAAAGGCTTTCAGTTTGGACTGTCACATGGCTATAACCTGCAAAATGGATATATTGTAAAAGAAGAAAATGTTGAATTCTAAAAATCACTTTTGTTTTAATACTGAGGCATTATCACAGCCATATACTCATTGCTTTTTAAAAGCCTTCTTCCTTTATGGAAAAACATGTTTTTGTAGCTACACACATTATTTTCAACTTCCCTTAGTAATTCCTAGTCCAACCCCAGGGTAGCATTAAAAGTAGTATCTATCTATCTATCTATCTATCTATCTATCTATCTATCTATCTATCTATCTATCTATCTATCTATCTATCTATCTATCTATCTATTTATTAGATTGGTATGATGCCCCTCTCCGCAGACTCGGGGCGGCTCACAACAGCAATAAAACAATTTACAAATCTAGTAATTTAAAAACATTTAAAAAACCCCGTTATTAAGCAGACATACACACAAACATACCATACATAAATTGCATAGGCCCGAGGGAGATATCTCAATTCCCCCATGCCTGGCGGCAAAGGTGAGTTTTAAGAAGTTTACGAAAGTCAAGGAGGGTGGGGGCAGTTCTAATCTCCGGGGGGAGCTGGTTCCAGAGAGTCGGGGCCACCACAGAGAAGGCTCTTCCCCTGGGACCCCCCAAGCGACATTGTTTAGTCGACGGGACCTGGAGAAGGCCAACTCTGTGGGACCTAATCGGTCGCTGGGATTTGTGTGGCAGAAGGCGGTCCCGGAGATATCAGATGCTTGTAAACAAAAAGAATCCTTGTGTGTTGTTAATAGATTTTTTTTAGAGTTACATAACTGGCAGGAGTCCAAAGTCAATGGATTTTGGATCTGATAGCAGCTCAGCTGAAATATGCCCCTCGTATACCACAGGCATAAGTCTCTCTCATTCATTCATAAGAATTCTGAATAAAATGTTGGTAACGCAGAATCATTTTGCCTTGATAGTAGAAGATGCCCACTGTTAAAAGCATCGGGTTATCCTCTGGCAGGAGAGGCAGGGAAAAGGGCTGAGAGAAGGGGGAAATTACCTATAGCTTGGCAAAAATGCACCTATGTTTCATGTACAAACAGCCCAATTTAAACACCTCTAATTAAATCAACTCCTCTAATAGAAAATGGGATTGAGAAAAATACATGCCCAAAAATCCTGGGGTTGTGGGCCAGGTATTCAAGGAGAGTTCCCCTTCCTTTTGGGAGAGTGAACCCATGTTAAGTAGCTAAGATGGCTAAGTAGCTCATACTAAGTTCTACAGTCAACTGGTTTTTTTTCTTTTAATGTGACTTACTGGTTTAAACCCTTTTTAAACCAGAGATAGCACGCGACAGTCTTGGTATGCCTGGAATGCACTACCTGACTCTCTTGTTACATCCTCAAATCCCCATAGATCTAACCTTAAACTATCTACCGTGGACCTCACCCCATTCTAAGCGGTCTGTAAGTGGGCGTGCATAAGTGCACCAGCATGCCTACCATCCCTGTCCTATTGTCCCCATTTATTTGTACCCTGTTTCCCCGAAAATAAGTCACCCCCGAAAGTAAGACATAGGAGAGGTTTCATAGAATTGCCTAATATAAGACGTAGGAGACGTTCTGTTTCGCAGCATTCCAGAACAGAACATATATAACATATGTTTGAAGAAAGTATAATTGTTGTACATGGAAATAATGGTACGGTAGTAGTAAGAAATTCTTGATAGGATTCAGTTTGTCTGGTTATGCTGGTTTGTGATGACAACTACTGTACAGTATATAATGAATGTTCTTTTTTTGTTGTTCAGCAATAAATGTGAATTCTTCTTCACTGAAAAAAAAATAAGACATCTCCTGAAAATAAGACGTAGCACATCTTTGGGAGCAAAAATTAATATAAGACGCTGTCTTATTTTCGGGGAAACAGGGTACTCATTTTCTGTGTTCATGTCCATGTATAAACTTATATCTGTTATCTTGTATATCTTTGACAAACTAACTAACTAACTGAATAAAATATCTAAGAATAGTCCTCGCAAGGCTAAATATACTACACTCAACCAGCATTTCTGCTAGGACTAAGGACTTGTTTACTTACTTACTCACTTACTTACTCACTCACTTACTTACTTACTTATTTTTTATGCCGTCCACTCCCGAAGGACTCTGGGTGGCTTACAACAATAAAAATAATATTTAAATTCCATAATTAGAATCATACCATGTCATACAATCTCACTATGGCCAGAAATAAAGTGGCATCAATTGCTCACAGTCTCCAGGCCTGCCAGCAAAGCCAGGTTTTCAAGGCTTTTCGGAAAGCCAGTAGGGTGGGAGCAGTATGGATCTTGGTGGGTAGATGGTTCCAGAGAGCCGGTGCCACCACAGAGAAGGCCCTTCCCCACGGCCCTACCAGCCAACATTGCTTAGTCGACGGGACCCAAAGAAAGCCAACCCTGTGGGCTCTAATTGGTCACCGGGAGCTAAGGATTAAGACTAATCCTTTCTTTCTGTTTACTGTGCTTTGCTTAAACCAACATTTGCATTTGTATCCCAGGAGCAAGGTGGGTGTGGACAATGATGAAGTATTAAAACAGCACTTCCTTGATAGTAAAACAATCTTAACAATTTTACATGGATGGGGTTTATGTCAGCGTTAAAACAGTAACAATTCTAATCTATTCATTCATGCTCAAGAGGGAGGACTACTTAGCAAGACAATCAATAGATGGACATTAGCATTGGAAATGTACTAAAGTTGTAATACCAACACAGTGCAGCTCCCAAGCCACCTCACATGACTGGAAAAGACCAGTACTCTAATAGCAGTGCACTTACAAAACATGTTTGAGTAGAACAGGATCACTTCCATCACACTGCGTGCATAAGCATACCATTGTGCCTACCGTCCCTGTCCTATTGTCTTCTTTTATCATTATTTACTACTTATGTTATGCTTATACAAACTACAATCCTATACTTGTTCGACAAAATAAATAAATAAATAAATAATAAAAATAAAATAAAGTATATAAATACTGATCATGAAAAGATTCTCTAATAATTGTTGCCTATTTCCATACCAAGCAACCGATGGTCCCATGCTAACAACGGTAAGTCAATAAGGAAGTGAACTCTGGAATTGTTCTTATACTTTGAAAGCATCTTGTAGACAAAAGAAAGGGCAGGGCAGATGCACTTTTATGCCTTTTTCCAATAAAGAACATTTAATTGGACGGTGTAAGCTCTTCAAATATATAGTTGTGTACTTTCACAGGCAAGGCTGGTTTCATAGGAGAAACTATACATGCTGAGCATAACACTGATGCTACTTTGTTAGGGTCAACCGAGGGTGAAAATCCTACTTCCGGTAATGCCCACAAGAAGTATTTTATTCATTTGTTTGTTTGTTTTGTCGAGTACGTATTGGTAGTATACAAAGATATAATAATATTTATATTCATGATACTAGTAAAAGAGAAACATTAGGAGAGGGGATGGAAGGCACTCTGGTGTACTTATGCACGCCCCTTACTGACCTCTTAGGAATCAGGAGAGTGGATAGTCTAAGAGTAAAGTTTTGGGGTTAGGTGATGATACTACAGGGACTAGTAGTGAGTTCCATGTATCAACTAATCGGTTACCAAAGTCGTATTTCCAGCAGTCGAGTTTAGAAAGGTTTGCTTTAAGTTTGTATCTGTTATGTGCTCAAGTGCTTTTGTGATTGAAGCTGAAGTAGCTGTTGACAGGAAGGACATTGTAGCAGATGATTTTATGGGCTATGCTTAGGTCGTGTTTTAGATGACGTAGTTCTAAGTTTTCTAAACCTAGGATTGTATGTCTAGTTGCATAGGGTATTCTGTTGCGAGAAGAGCAATGGAGGGCTCTTCTAGTAAAGTATCTGTGGACATTTTCTAGAGTATTTATGTTTAAAATGTGGTGTTTTCTTCCATATTCCCCCCCTCCTGGCAATGCTTTACAATCTTCTACCAACTGTGTAGTTTGATGCCGCTATGGATTGATAATAAAGTTGGAGAGAAAAATCCCCTCTTCTTCATTCACCAAATCACCTATTCTTCTGCAATGAAGCTGTATCTACTCACATTATAAGCTTGTTAGGAAAGAGAACTGTGCTGTGCTGGCAACCCAAAATGGAACTAAACAGTGTTGCTTGTTTTAAAGAGCAATGCTACATGATGATCCTGAGTTGGCCTAGGCAAAAATTCCCAGGAATGTTGCTAATTCAATGAAGAGCCATGAAGCAGTCATTAGTGGAAGAACTGGAAAACCCACCCAAGATTTCATGATGGGACAATGCTACTCAGTGCCAAAGGCTCTAAGAAGAAAAGAGAAAGGAAGACCAGGTTCTACCAGCCAAAAAGTGTTGTTCCGGCTATACAAACACACAAACACACATACACATATATATCCTTATCTCTAAATAGAAATGTTAGAACCTTTTTAGTCAACAGAATCCATATGTGTTGTATCCTTGTAAATAGTTGGTTCCGTGTGGAAACGCTGTCTGAGCGAGAATCAGGAAGTCGCTCCTGATTGGCTCAGACGCGGCTGCTCTCTCTCTGGCGGGAACCGCAAATATATAAAAGGAGCGGTTTCTCCCAGGTAGAGCAGACGGTATCCGCTGAGTGTCACTTACCTTTAAGAGCTGAATAAAGGAACCATCTTTCACCTAGCCCTGTCTCTGGGTTTACTTCAATACGCATACAAGCAGGGGGAAAAACTATGCTACAAACTGTTCAGTAGAGGGAAATGGAATTTTTCAAAGAATTTTCCACTTAAACCACAGTAAGTCGTTAAGGGAGAATGGAAAGTAGCGACCAGTGTAAATATAAATCTTTCCAAAAAAATACACCTGCAAAAATGAAAGCAAATGCTATTTGATATTTTAATGAAAGGGAAAAATCACAAGAGATGCTTTGCATTGCGTCTTGCATCTAAACTCATGAATTCATAAAAGCCTGTGAAAGAGGGATTAGTAAAATTTAGCAGGTCTGGGACACAAATCATATCATTCAAAGGGCTGAATTATTGTAGGATCTTAAAATCATTTGAGCCAAAGTCTTTATTTTGCATTCGGTTTTTCATACAATCATATATCATCCTTTATTTGCAAAGCTGATATGTGACTCTAGGCATAGTACTATACAGCTTGCCAACTGGGTAAGTGCTGCTAGTTGAGGACTAGATCCAGATACGCTGTTTGGCCTCTAGAAGTGATTGCAATTAATTTCACTGGGTCTCCACCTGACTGTAAAACCAGAATCCAACTCATGCTATCAGCAGAATCTCTCCATGTTTGCTACTTTCAGCTGGCTTTTAAAAGGCTATTTAAATAGCTTTTAAAAATGCTATTTAAAATGAACAGTAAAAGACTGAGTGTTAATATAATAAATACGACATTGAGAAATTCCCATTCTGTAATTCTGCACAATCGCTGGTTTCCAGCTGGAAAAAAGGTTTATAGTTCACATAGTTCGTTTTTCTTACAAATCTGTGCTTGTCTTTGTCGTCAGAGGAGTTACCATTTCCTATTGGGGGGAAAAACCAAAAGTCAACATTTTATATTATATTCTTTGCCTGTTTAGATTTTTTCCCTTCATTTTGCAAGATCCTGCAGCCAGGGTGTGTGTTTGCATGCTCATTTTATCTCATCAAGCACAATCTATAAAGAAACTCTACCAGCTTTGCAAAATAAGACACAGTTAATTTAAATAGCAAACTATCCTTCAATCAGTCTCAAAATCAATTTCTATAGGGAAAGAAAGGTTGTGATTCTAAAACTTTTCAACTCAAAAAAACTGCACACAGGTTACTATCCTTGATTTTAAATTATATTCAAATATTTAAATTATGTTATAAATTTATAAATTATATTTAAATATTTAGAAACATAGAAGATTGACGGCAGAAAAAGACCTCATGGTCCATGTAGTCTGCTCTTGTACTATTTCCTACATTTTATCTAAGGATGGATATATGTTTATCTCAGGCATGTTTAAATTCAGTTACTGTGGATTTGCCAACCACGGCTGCTGGAAGTTTGTTCCAAGCATCTACTACTCTTTCAGTAAAACAATATTTTCTCATGTTGCTTCTGATCTTTCCCCCAACTCACCTCAGATTGTGCCCCCTTGTTCTTGTGTTCACTTTCCTATTAAAAACACTTCCCTCCCGGACCTTATTTAACCCTTTAACATATTTAAATGTTTCGATCATGTCCCCCCTTTCCCTTCTGTCCTCCAGACTATACAGATTGTGTTCATTAAGTCTTTCCTGATACGTTTTATGCTTAAGAACTTCCACCATTCTTGTAGCCCGTCTTTGGACCCGTTCAATTTTGTCAATATCTTTTTGTAGGTGAGGTCTCCAGAACTGAACACAGTATTTCAAATGTGGTCTCACCAGCGCTCTATACAGTGGGATCACCATCTCCCTCTTCCTGCTTGTTATACCTCTAGCTATGCAGCCAAGCATTCTACTTGCTTTCCCTACTTCCTGACCGCAGTAAATTATTTAAATTATATTTAAATATAAAGGTGCTATAATTCATTCAAGATTATAGAGAAAGCTACCAAGTGTATGTGCTTGGGACTGAAATAAGACTTTAAAATGTTAGAAGCTGTTACCTGGCCTGGGTCATAAGCAGCATTGATGCACGTTTCATCTTCAACAAAGCTGTCAGATTGGTTATCCTTCTGGTAGATGGCCAATGTTTTATCAGATTCCGTACTGGATGCCCTTTGAGAAAGAGAGACAGAATTCTAATGTGTACAACAGTTTAAATGCCAGGTTGTTTTTCAGAGTTGTAATTTTACATTAGCATTAGTCCCATTACCACATTTCCAATATCATGTTGGCAACTGCCTCATAAAGACCATAGTTGTTGTTTATTTCAAGATACCTTCATAGTCCTACACATAGGTCAATATTCCATGAACTACAATGTGTTCAACAGCAAAAATAACCAAAGATCAAGAACAGCGAAACACACAGTTGAGGCATACCAACATAGGCAACACCTCCTGTATAAACAGAGGCACAGAATCAAGATCAGTACTGTTTTATAAAAACCCTAGTAAGATCACAGCTGGAATATTGCAACCGATTTTGGTCACCATACTACAAAAAAGATGTTGAGACTTCGGAGAAAGTTCAGAGAAGAGCAACTAAGATGAGACTAAATCTCATGTCATCTGGAGACTAAAACATAGGAAGAACAACTTCAGGATTTGGGTTTGGTTAATCTAAAAAAAAAAGAATTAGGGTGACATGATAACAATATTCCAGTATTTGAAGGGCCGCCACAAAGAATAAGGGGTCAAATTATTCTCCAAAGCACCAATGGGCAAGACAAGAAATAATGGTTGGAAACTCAACAAAGAGAGAAGCAACCTGGAATTAGGGAGAAACTTCTTAACAGTGAGGACAATTAACCAGTGGAACAGCTTGCCTCTAGAAATCCACCTTATTCTATTCTATTCCTAGGAAAAACTCAGCTAACATCTTGGACCTGAGTGAACAGTCAGGACTTCAAAGTCTTCAAAGTCTAACAAGGTTGGGGTCTGTTGAATCTCCTATATTGAATTCTATAGGATAGGTGCCGTGACAGAAAAACCTTGCCTCCTAGGCCCCTCAGATACATGGGTCACATTCAACATGAAACTAAACGTTTATTGTCATAAGTCAACAGTCACCTGAAAATAGAATAGAATAGAGTAGAATAGGGTAGGGTAGGGTAGAATACAGTACAGTACAGTAGAATTCTTTATTGGCCAAGTGTGATTGGACACACAAGGAATTTGTCTTTGGTGTATATGCTCTAAGTGCAAGTATACTGACTGGATAGGACTGGGTTTTGAATTAGATAGCATTCCAAGAGCTTCAACAGACAATCTCAGGCCTATTTAGTCTTCATAATGCTTAGTATAACTTTCTGCTTGCTGGGTGGTCTACCTCCAAATTTATAGCGTCATACTTTCTAGCAGCAAATGCACTCCTAACTAGATGAATATCTACTCAAGTAGCACTAAAAATGCAATCGGTAGCACATGTGAAGAATCTTATCAGGCAGGATTCACTTGACCAATAGAGCAAGGTAGTACAATTTATTTTAAATGCCACCCATCCCAAATTCCTTGCAGAAAAATGCAATATAAATACAGTAAGCATTGTATAGAATAGACAACTTACAACTCCGTCGTGTCCGTTCCGACTTAATTATAGTTCATAAAATCATATACCAAAATGTCCTACCTGTTAATGACTACTTCACCTTCAACCGCAACAACATACGAGCATGAAATTGATTTCAACTAAATATCAACCGCTCCAAAATTGACTGCAAAAAAATACGACTTCAGCAACAGAGTAACCAACGCCTGGAATGCACTACCTGATTCTGTGGTTTCTACTTCTAACCCCAAAACCTTTAACCTTAGACTATCTACAATCGACCTCTCCCCCTTTCTAAGAGGTCTGTAAGGGGCGTGCATAAGCGCACCACTGTGCCTACCGTCCCTGTCCTATTGTCTTCTTTTGTTACTTTTTTATTATTACTTATCTAATGTTTTATTTGTACAAATTACCACCTTATAATTGTTTGACAAAATAAATAAAATAAATAAATAAAAATAAAAAGAGAGTGACGAAGTTACGGTTAGTAGAATTACACTCTAACGTCAAACACCAATTGTCGTTAATCCCAAAATGTTAGTCCTTTAAAGGGGAAATACAGAAAAACAGACATTAATTCCAAGATAGATCTGGAAGCAGAGAAATGTATTGCACCTGCCTATTTTCCCCACTGAACATGGGTTAATTTGAAAGAAGGAAAGAGGATAACCAAAGTTACCTTAGACGTGATCTTTGCCTCCGAAAGTAGATAAAGATCCCTGCAGCTCCCATAACAAGTAGTAAGACAGTAATGATACTCAAAACAACGGAACCAGCCATAGACCTTGGTTTCTCTTTTTCGCAGTAGTCACCACTATATCCCAACATGCAACTGCACCTTATTCTATGGTTTTCCACAGTACAGTCTCCTCTCATGTTGCAGGTGTCACTGTTACAAGCATGTGACCCCAAGCCATTTTGTTTGACCCCCTGCACCAGAAAGGGGTGATGCCATATCCCTGCTGCAGGTCATGTAGGTTTTTGCCTTCTTCTTGAAGTACGGATCTGCGTAGTAGTAGTTGTTGTTGCACTTTTAGAGACAGTAACAGTAGTACTCTTGTGTTTTGTCTGTGGTTGCACATGAGCCTTTTTAGTGACAGGTTTCTTTGTGTGGATTTTGATGGGTGCCAGAGTTTTCTTTTCATGGAAGGGTTTTGTTGGCAGCTGTGTTGTCCAGGATGGAGTTATTGCCTGGGGTTTATTGACAATGTGGTGACCTGTCAGTAGAGAATATCATTTACATACATCACTTCTGAGTACAGCAGAATCAAGGTTGAATGTTTTGCAGCTGGCCAAAGGTTCTTAACAGAAAGAGTTAGCTGGGTTTCCTCCCCCCAAAACCCCTATAATGCCTACTCAAACGTTAGGTGTAGGGCATAGGGACAGGTCCAGATTAGTGGAAAAACTGTCCTATTCTGTTGCTTAGATCCAGTGTTTCCCAACCTTGGCAATTTAAATATATCTGGACTTCAACTCCCAGAATTCCCCAGCCAGCAAATGCTGGCTGTGGAATTCTGGGAGTTGAAGTCCAGATATCTTCAAGTTGACACGGTTGGGAAACACTGGCTTAGATGGTACATACCAGCTAAGGCAGCACGTTCAGGGTTCTTTCAATTAAACAGTGCCACCTACTGGTACCCAGGGAATGTGTCTACTTGTCCCTCTGGAACAAGATCTCACCTGAAACCTGTGGACTCCTTCCATGTTTGATGTTCTCTAAAGTGCTGAAGACCCACCGGTTCTTCTCCAAGGCATTTGGTTAAAGTGGTGGAACCCCTTGTTGGATGTGTTTTTAATGTATATATTTTTTATATTGAGCAACTGAATTCCATCTTGTTTCCTTCTGTATTGTGTTTTTATTATTTTTAGATTATGAGCTGCCTAAATTTAGTTCCGGGGTCAGGAGGCTCCTAAAGTTAAAAAAACTAAAAGCTAAGCCATCACACTTTCATTGTCTGATAAATAAAGGTGTATGGTGGCATACATATAACCTTTAAAAATAGGCAATGCTTGCATTTCAGCTAGTTTGACAAACTGACTTCCCCAGTTCAGATGTGATCACCTTTCACTGAAGTTTATTTACCTTCATTCCTTTTATTGTCCCTTCTATAGAGATTCAGACTCATAACACCTTACCTGACTAAATATCCTGGAAACTCTGATCATTTTTATGTAAAACTGTTATGGTTGGATTAATATGATTGAAGGTAGCTAAATTTTGTTATACTGTCTGTAAAATTAGGCAGACCTTGACCACCTATTGATTTTAATTTAATTTAATTAATTTGACTTCTAAGCCATCCAATGTGACTCACTGGTTTATTTTTTTTTACCATCAACTGCAATCTATTTCTATGCCTTGTTCTGTTTGGTTCTGTTTTGTTTTATTTTAATGTTTAATTATTTGTGCTGGTCCAGGATGGTGAAAAAAAAAGATCTGATTTTGATTTGATCCCTTTTTTCATATTATATTGGCATCACTCTACTTTTCTGAAAAAATTGCAGAGAACTGCATTTTTAAATATGATACTGAATGTTGAGAGATGTTAATCCCTTGTTTATATGGCTACAATTTCCAGGGAGAGGAACAAAAATGACTATGTAATTTAAACATGTCACACAGTATGTTTAGATTTGACTAATGTACTATTTTAGACATTTGATACAAAAACAAAACAAAACAACTTGAACCGGGAAATTTGATGGGAGGTTTAAAAATCTGATGCGCTAATCCCCTATTAATTTCTGAGTAACTATTGTTACGAGGAAACTACAGCCATTTGTTGTTTCCCCAAGCTGGTAGTCATAGAAGGTGTGGATTTTACTTTGAAATGGTCACTGAATTAAAGCAGGCTATTTTATGAAATAGCCATTTATTTTCAAACCCCGTTTTGTAGTAAGTGCACCCTTCTAATGTGAATATCCTTCTCCTGCTTTTCCTTTTAAATTACTGTTTCATTACATTGTCGTAAAAGGCAGGTGCTACATTATAGAACTATTGTATAAATTATTAACGCTCTGATTATTTAGAATCTAAATTTTAGATAACTTAAACCTTTTTTTAAAAAAAACAAGAAAAGAAGTCTTGTGATTTCAAAATGATTATGATGATTTCAAGTCACTATGATTTCAAAAACGTTAATGTGGATATACATAAAGCTGCTTAAATTATGCATGGAGAGCCGAGGAGAGCTGATATGCATTTGTTTGTACAGTACTAGGGAAAGCACCTTATTTCAGTAAATGCAATCAGCCTATCCAACATTCAGAAGTTTATAAAAAGCATTTGTGTTAAATAAACAATTGATTTTTAACATTTAACAAAAATCCATTTCAACAACATATCCATCCTTCAGGTATTAATGAGCTGTTTCTGGAGCATTCATCTCTCTGATTGTTTCAATACAGGTTTTCATACTCACAATTCATCTCATCATATCCATCTTGGCAATCAAGATTCCCATCACAGACTTGCTCTTTTACAATGCATTTGGTGTGGTCCAAGCAGGCATGAAAAGGCTCCGAGCATTTCACGGCTTTGATGCACAGAGTACTGCGTTCTAAAATGTACCCGGTGGTGCACCAGCAGCTTCGTCCATTCGGATTTGGTAAACAGATCTGACTGCATCCCCCGTGCTTTTCCGAACAACCATTCCTCCCTGGAAACCACAAGACAGAAAATAATTGCTTCAGTTCTGTTTCCCGCTGCAGAACATGATAAAGCAAGGAAGGGACTCTTGTGAGTCCCTTAGATCAGTGTTTCCCAACCTTGGCAACTTGAAGATATCTGGACTTCAACTCCCATAATTCGCTGGCTGGGGAAATCTGGGAGTTGAAGTCCAGATATCTTCAAGTTGCCAAGGTTGGGAAACACTGCCTTAGATTGCAAGGCGATCAAACCGGTCAGCCTTGGAGGAGATCAATCCTGGCTGCTCTTTAGAAGGCCAGGTCCTGAAGATGAAACTCAAATATTCTGGCTACCTAATGAGAAGAAAGGACTCACTGGAGAAGAGCCTAATGCTGAGAAAGCTTGAGGGCAAAAGAAGAATGGGAATTACAGAGAATGAACTGGCTGGATGGACTCACTGAAGCAGTCTGTCAGGCCGAAGCTATCATTTTGAGCTGGAGACTTTGGCCTGCCACAAGTAGAATACTAGTGTGGGAACTGGGGAGGGGCAGTTGCATGAGAGGAAAAAATACTGGCCACAACAAAATTCTTTCCAGAGATTCAAGGTCATCTTTTGTCTAGCACCAGCCGGAAGTACAGGAGAGGATTGTAGACATGGAGAGACCCGGAGTGGTCCACGTAATGAACTTGTGGGTGTGGAGACAAGGGATGAACCTCAACCTGGGTGGAGGACTGTAGGAAAAGTTAGTATCGGGTTGACTAAAGTTCGTAAACAACATGGCTCTGGTAATAAATTGGAACTTGGAAGGTGTTCCAGATGGGAGAGACGTGGCACAAAGTGAATGTGAAAGCCTGACTGACAGCCAGGAAGATGTGGCAGACAGCCAGGAAGACGTGGCAGACAGCCAGGAAGATGTGGCAGACAGCCAGGAAGATGTGGCAGACAGCCAGGAAGACGTGGTAGACAGCCAGGAGGACGAGGCCACTGGGACGCAGGATTCAGCAGACAGCCCAGGAGATTTGACATACAGTCCCTCAGACAGTCTTTCATCTCTGGATTCTTCTGCAGATCAATATATTGATCTGCATAGCCAAAGAGCTATGCAAAGAAGGGATCGCTTTAAGGAGTATTACAAGTCATTATAGGAGCACCTGGGCTGGGTGTGGTTCTTATACTGAGGGTTGGGTATGGTTCCCTTAATGAGGGCTAAAGGTATAAAAGGAAACAACGGCCCAAGGCAAACTGTGGCTGTTTATCTGTATTATTTTGTGGGTCTTGCTCTGAAGTTTCAGTTCCGTGCCATGTGGAGTTTTCAACCCAGCTTTTTCAGACAAATGGGAGGTGAAAACTCTGGGACTTGCTGTTTGCTTCAAAGATTCAACAGGACTCCTGAAACGTCTTTGCTCATTCCAGGTTGTCTTTGTTTGTTTTTTCCTGTGTTTTGTATGCGGCTGAAGTAAGCCTTGCACTATCATTGCTTTTGGACACTAAGAACTGTTTTGAGTAACCCTTTTTTGTTTATTTAATACAAGTTTGCTGATTAGCAGAGTACGTGTGTGTTTGATTTCTTTTCCTTGGACTATTACGCATTGCCTGAGCCAGTCAGGCAGAACAGAAGGAGGCCAAGGTTTCGACTCTGATTTATTGTTCAGATGTTAATTGGAATGCTAACATAGATAGCAGGAGCTTCAATGGCCTCTGTGGGGGGGATGGTAGAGGACAAGAAGGCCTGGAGGGTTGCGGTGGGTTGGACATGACTTTGCAACTAACAATAACAACAAGGAAGCAACTACTTGGCAATCTGGCTGGCATGCTGTTGGCATGGGGAGATATTCTGACACCACCTCACCAATTTCAACACCTAGAATAAGTCAATATATGAAATAGTCAATCTTTTTCCAGACGGTATGTTTTCCAGGAGGGTCTCACTTAGCCTATATGCCTAGGGGAGAGAGAGGCTCTCAATCCAAACAATGGCGGTTACATCCTTGTTCAGGATTGATGCTTAGAGAACATCCCACTTTTGGTAGGTCTAAAACTTAAAACTTTTACTTTCCCAAAAAGGTACCAAAGAATGGTATTGGGCAATGTAGTCCAAGTATCCCACAATGATAGCGGTATCAAACTTAATTTCATTAAGGTTGCATCAGGGTTATGTTTGACCTCGGGGGAGCCAGGGTGGGCGTGGCTAGGGCAGGCATGGCTAGCTTGACATCACTCGTGTCGGGGCGCCTCTGATGTCCCAAGTGCTCTGTCAGTGCAAACAGACTCCTGAGGTTTTTGACTGCCAGCCTCCTGCAATGCTCTGTCGGTAAAAATGGAGCTTGGAAGGGCCGCATTGCCATTCACTGGCAGAACATTGCAGGAGACCATGGCAGTTGAAAACAGAACTCGGGAGCCCGTTTTCGCTGCCAGAAGCACCGTGGGCCAGTCCTTTGCTGTTTTCAGGGCAGCCCCATGGTCCACATCTAAGTATTATTATTATTATTATTATTATTATTATTATTATTATTATTATTATTTATTAGATTTGTATGCCGCCCCTCTCCGTAAACTCGGGGCGGCTTACAGCAATGATAAAAACAATATATAATAACAAATCTAATAGTTAGAATCTAAAATAACAATAATACATTTAAAAAGGCTAAAAAGCAATAAACCCCAATATATAAAAAACATACATACAGTCGTATCATACATAAAAAATTATATAGGCAGGGGGAGATGTTTCAGTTCCTCCACGCCTGACGACAGAGGTGGGTTTTAAGGAGTTTACGAAAGGCAAGGAGGGTGGGGGCAGTTCTAATCTCTGGAGGGAGCTGATTCCAGAGGGTCGGAGCCGCCACAGAGAAGGCTCTTCCTCTGGGGCCCGCCAAACAACATTGTTTAGTTGACAGGACCCGGAGGAGGCCAACTCTGTGGGACCTAACCGGTCACTGGGATTCGTGCGGCAGAAGGCGGTCTCGTAGATACCCTGGTCTGGTGCCATGAAGGGCTTTATAGTTGATGACCAACACTTTGAATTGTGACCGGAAACTGATCGGCAGCCAGTACAGGCCACGGAGTGTTGTAGAAATGTGCGCGAATCTGGGAAGCCCCACGATAGCTCTTGTGGCCGCATTCTGCATGATCTGAAGTTTCCGAATACTCTTCAAAGGTAGCCCCATGTAGAGAGCGTTACAGTAGTCGAGTCTCGAGGTGATGAGGGCATGAGTGACTGTGAGCAGTGACTCCCGGTCCAAATAGGGCCGCAACTGGTGCACCAGGCGAACCTGGGCAACCCTCCCCCTCGCCACAGCTAAAAGATGTTTCTCTAATGTGAGCTGTGGATCGAGGAGGACGCCCAAGTTGCGAACTCTCTCTGAGGGGGTCAATAATCCCCCCCCCCAGGGTTATGGACGGAATTGTCCTTGGGAGGCAAAACCCGCAGCCACTCCATCTTATCCAGGTTGAGTTTGAGTCTGTTGACACCCATCCAGGCCCCAACAGCCTCCAGGCACTGGCACATCACTTCCACTGCCTTGTGGGTTGGATCTGGCCCACAGGCCTTGAGTTTGACCCCCCTGCCCTATGACTTCTCAAAGTTATAATGAACTTTACCTTGTTGATATAGTTTGCTGTAGATCTTTATATCCACAAGTTTCTGTTTTGTTTGAAACCACCAGTTTTCTACTATTTCCAGTGGATTATACCACACCTTTATTGCACCTGTTAGGAAAAAATGTAATCAGATTTGAGAAAACATTTTGCTGCTACACAGAGGATTGCTATCAATTTACAAAATACCACATAACACTTGATTATTATCAAATATTATCAATTTTGCCACTGGCTAGAACCTATTAATTTCTATTGGGATACAATACCAGTAGTTCTCAACTTATTACCACAATTGAACCCAAAATTTCTGTGAATAGGAGAGACCATTTTTAAGTGATTGTTGCCGCATTTTATGACCTTTCTTGCCACAGTTGTTAAGTGAATCACTGCAGTTGTTAAGGTAGTAAAGCAGTTATTAACTTCCCCGCTTCCCCACTGACTTTGCTTGTCAGGAGGTCACAACATCTGATCACATGACTCTGGGGCACTGCAACCATCATAAATATAAGTCAGTTGGCAAGGAGGATCTGAATTTTAATCATGTGACCCACGAGGATGTTGCAACAAGTGTGAAAAACTGTCACAAGTCAAGTTTTTAAATGTCGTCGTAACTTTGAGTGGTCACTAAACTAACTTACAACTTACTGTTGTAAGTTGAGGACTATCTTTATCACATTACATTATAACAGGCTAATAACTAGACTAAACACTGAACATTAAATGAACACTTGCCAATAATATATACCCCACCTCCAGACTTCCGTTGCCAGCCAAAGTGCCCGTTTTCGCACTGGTGGGATTCCCCTGCTGGGATTTCCCTGCAGCATTGCAAAATCCGGAGGTGGGGTTTCCCATGGAGGGGAGCCTCAAGGGAATCCCACCATTGCGAAAACGGGCTCTTCAGCTGGCAACAGAAGTCCAGAGGTGGGGTATCCCAGCGGCAGCAGCGGGTTCATAAGGTGAAAATAGTTGGGAAGAAGAGGCGAAAAAATCTTAAACTCCAGGTTTGTATCTCAAAAAGTTCGTATGACGAGGGGTTCGTAAGACGAGGTATCACTGTATTGTATTAATATGGCTGGAGGCAGGTTTTGAATCTGAACTCACAAAATATTCATTGTGTAAGTCTTGACATAAAAACCTGATATCTGTTTCCCTTGATTCTGTGACATGTCATTGTTCTGACTCAAGTAAATGTCCCAAGTGACAAACTGCTTAATACATTAGGATTGAGCTATGGTGGCGCTGTGGTTAGAGTGTAGTACTGCAAGCTGTTTCTCCTGACCCCGGCTGACTGCAATTTGGCAGTTCAAATCTCAGTAGGCTCAAAGTTGATTCAGCCTTTCCATCCTTCCAAGGTGAGTAAAATGAGGACTCAGATTGTTGGGGGCAATATACTCGTCTCTTCAAACCGCTTAGAGAGGGCTGTAAAGCACCGTAAAGCGTTAAGTGCTACTGCTATCGGTGACAGAGTGCTTCCCCCTTCCTTGGGAATTCCTATAGCAGTGATGGCAAACCTTTTTTCCCCCAGGTGCCTTAAGACTGTGCGCGCGCGCTATTGCATACACGTGAGTGCCCACACCCATAATTCAATGCTTGGGGAGGTCAAAACAGTTCCCTCCGCCGAGGGCCTCTGGAGGCCGGAAATGGCCTGTTTCCAAACTTCTGGTGGGCCCAGTAGGCTGGTGTTTCGTCCTCTGCAGGCTTCCCTGGAGCTGGGGGAGGGTAAAAATGCTCTCCCCCATCCCCTTGGAGGCTCTCTGGAAGCTAAAAACACCCTCCCAGAGCCTCTGTGTGAGCCAAAAATCAGTTCGCTGACAACCACATGCACGTTGGAGCTGAGCTAGGGCAAGGGCTCGCGTGCCAGCAGATATGGCTCCACGTGCCACCTGTGGCACCCATGCCATAAGTTTGCAATCACTGTCCTATAGGGTTTGCGTTAGCTTAAGCTTGCTTACGACTGCGTGTTGCTGTTGTCCAGAACATCATTCCATCCCCTATTGCGAAGAGCATAAGGCCATGTATTCCTCCCTCAATGATTCTGTGCCCGGAGCCATCTAGACGAATGCTTTCCACGGAACCTTTGGCTATAGGAAAAAGAGCCTAGTTAGCAAAGTAATACAATAGGAAGAAGGAATTGCACAAGATCTTTGATCAAAATGAAATAGATATGTTATCTTTGATATCACTGGAGAGGGGCAGGATATAAATCCAATTAATAATAGTAATAGTAATATAATAATAATAATATAAATAATAATATTAATATAAATAATAATAATATTAATCATCATCATCATCATCATCATCATCATCATCATCATCATCATCATCCTTTATGAACTTTTCTTGAAACAGGACAGAAATTATGAGATTTCGAATGGATTTGATTACAGATAAGATATTGGATATGGCAAGAAGCATCATTTGTTGCATTTTAAGAGAAGGGGATAAAAGTTACTTAAGTTGTATAGAATGCGGGATGTCATTTTTATATTTGTTTTCTATCTCTCTTATTTTTTTCCATTTCTCCCTTTCTTTTTTGCACCTTTTATTATTCGTTAAGGTTTTTTGCTTTTTGTATTAGGTTTTGTTATTGTGATTACAATTCTTAATAAAAGTACTATTAAAAAAGAAGAACATGTACTAGTCTAGGAGTATGGCCAGTTTTGTTTCATGTGCTAGGGGAACGAGCTGAACCCAGAGAATTTGATCCACACATTAGACTGCTTACCTTGGTCAGCCCAATAGAGCCAAGTGCCAGCATCCACTATTGTTAAACCCACAGGGATCAGGGATCTCCTCCAGATTATTCTCCGCCTACTCCCATCCATAGCAGCACATTCTATCGTGGGATCGGGTAGGCCGTGTTCACCACCTAAATCCACAATGCACATGGATGCAGTTGGGGGATGGACCACCACTGTGGTTGGGTTGTAAAGACCATCGCTAAGTACCACGTGCCTATATTTGCCTTCTGAGGCTGCCACTTGGACAGATGCATATTTATTGTCAATCCAATAGATGTTGGCACTTAGCCAATCCATTGCAAGTGATATCACGGTGCCCTCGACTGGCAGAATCTTCTTCACAGAAGCTCTTCCAGTATCTTTAATAGCCAGGACCTTTATGAAGTCGTCATTTAAGTCTGAGAAGTACAATGCAGTACTGCGTAGAGAGTAGTCTACAGCCATCAGGTGAGTTACATTACTCAAGGGGAGACTGCTGTGCTCGGGAAGAGCAGTCTGCCCAGCTGTGGAACGCAGTTTTTTCAGGTAGACCTAGAGTTCAATATTAGAAACAACATTATTATAATAATTTCAGTTTACAAGGGCATTCAGCCATCTGCTCTAAGACAATCCAATCATAGCAGAAGTCCATACAGCTTTTGCTACCTTGTGCGATGCTAAAAATACCATACAAGAGCTTCCATTTATCTCTGTAACGCTTGACTACAAGGGGTCAAGTATCACTTTCCAACAGAATTTCAATAAGGTGTAAAAACAAAAGTGGCTAACTTTTGACAGTGTCACTCTTTTTTGAGAAAGGTGTGTGTTATGTTTTCAGGAGTGCTTTGTAAAAATTAACCCGCAGTCAATGACCTCTAGGTTACTCCCTTGTGGGGTGTCTCAGAGGTCGGTCCTCTCCCCCCTGCTATTTAATATCTACATGGGTGAGATCATCCAAAGGCATGGGGTGAGGTATCATCAGTATGCTGATGATACCCAGTTATACATCTCCACCCCATGTCCAGTCAACAAAGCAGTGGAAGTGATGTGCCGGTGCCTGGAGGCTGTTGGATGGGTGTCAACAGGCTCAAACTCAACCCAAACAAGACAGAGTGCCTGTGGGTTCTGCCTCCCAAGGACAATTCCATCTGTCCGTCCATTACCCTGGGGTGTGTGTGTGAATCATTGACCCCCTCAGAGAAATTTAGCAACTTGGGTGTCCTCCTCGATCCACAGCTAACATTAGAACACAATCTTTTGGCTGTGGCGAGGAGGGTGTTTGCCCAGGTTCGCCTGGTGCACCAGTTGCGGCCCTATTTGGACAGGGAGTCATTGCTCACAGTCGCTCATGTCCTCATCACCTCGAAGTTTGATTACTGCAACGCTCTCTCGGAAACTTCATATCGTGCAGAATGCAGCCGCGAGAGCTATCATGGGGCTTCCCAGATTCGCCCACATTTCTACAACACTCCGTGGCCTGCACTGGCTGCCGATCAGTTTCCGGTCACAATTCAAAGTGTTGGTTATGACCTTTAAAGCCTTACATGGCATTGGACCAGAATACATCCGGAACCGCCTTCTACCGCACAAATCCCAGCTGCCGATAAGATCCCACAGAGTTGGCCTTCTCCAGGTCCCGTTGACCAAACAATGTTGTTTGGCAGGCCCCAGGGGAAGAGCCTTCTCTGTGGCGGCCTGGCCCTCTGGAATCAACTCCCCCGAGATTAGAACGGCCCCCACCCTCCTTGTCTTTCGCAAATTTCTCAAGACCCACCTATATCACCAGGCATGGGGGAACTAAGACATCTCCCCCAGGCTTTTATATTTTATGTTTAGTATATATGTGTTGTATGGTTTTAACTGCTGGGTTTTTAATATATTTTTATTTCAATATTAGATTTGTTTTAATGTTACACTCTTTTATTATTGTTGTGAGCCGCCACGAGTCTTCGGAGAGGGGCGGCAAATCAAATCAAATCAAATCAAATCAAATCAAATCAAATCAAATCAAATCAAACCAAATCAAATCAAATCAAATCAAATCAAATCAAATCAAATCAAATCAAATCAAATCAAATCAAATCAAATCAAATCAAATCAAATCAAATCAATAAATATACTTGTTACTAAGGAAAATTCAAATAGAAGCCACTTTGCTGTGCCACCCTATTAAACAGCTGTAAGAACATTTCATTTGGGAAAATTATTTTGCAATAGTAGTGGGTTCTATTTACCTCTGCTACCAGTTCAGAAACGGGAGCGCAGGGGCAACACTTCTGCGCATTTGCAGAGTGTTTTTTGACGACATTTTGGAGGGTGGGCAGAGCCTCTCACCACTACTACTGGTTTGCCATACTGGGCCCAACCGGTAGCAACCCCTCACTGGTTTGCAGCTACCATTCTCTTTATTATCCAATTGAAAGTAATACCTGTGTAACATCTGTCTGGCCACCCAATAACATGAATGCTGACTCCTTTAATGGAATGCAGGTCTTTCCATCACTTGATAGTACAGATTCAGGCGGGCAATGGCAGCTTCCTTTTTTGCTGGGGCTTAAGAGGCACATATACGAACATCCAACTTCTACACATGGGTTAGGGGCTGGTGCCTGCAGAACTTCATGCATCACCTGAAAGCCAAAATTTCAAGAGTATGAAAATGTTACACCAGGAGTTTCAGGGCATCTCTATTATGCACTTTGTATGTTCCTCCACAAAAATTACTAAAGGAACACAGACTGTGTATACTATGTACAATAAAGTATATTGCACTATTTTCATCCATTGTCTACTTGCATCAGATGGCAAGAGCCAGATAATTTCAAAAAAGCAGTCAATCCACTTTATGACTGTCTGTGTTTTCTTTCATTTGATAGGACTGTTAGATCTGTCTCCAAATCTATAACTGGAATGTGACTATCTTCTTTCTCATCATTCAATCTTCAGAGCCATATATCATCAAAGGAAAAAAAACCATTGATAACAAAGATTAAAAAATAAAAAGGCCAAGCAATGTCATTCAAATATTAGTATTCTTCACGATTGCCATAGTCTTTTTTCCTACCATCTTTATGAGTCCAAGAAAACTAAACAGTGTTATCACCTTCACTTCTCTGCCATCAAGTGTATGGTCACTATAAGCATACTGGTTGACGTTACCCTTGTTTTCTTAATGTTCAATACCAATCAACATTATTTTTTCATTTATCCCATATGAAGGTAGATTGAGCAAAAGAAATAAACCAGTTCTATTAATAGAGGAGAAATTTCTGAAATAAGAAAAGTTTGACCGAAATAACGTAAGATTTATGAAAGATCCTGTTAGTTTTAGAACTACAGGTAAGTTCTCGGACTTGCGACTACAATTTAGTCCAAAATTTCTGTTGCTAACTCAGATATTTGTCAAGGGAATTCTGCCCCATTTTATGAAGTTTCTTATTCTACCATATAAAACTTATTTTAATAAGCCAAGATTGTTGCAAAAATACCTAAATTTGAAATTATTGCAATAGTCCTCGGAAAGGGGCGGCATACAAATCTAATAAATTATTATTATTATTATTATTATTATTATTATTATTATTATTATTATTATTATTATTATTATTATTTAGGGAAACTAGCTTAGCTCAGTGAGGGACTTCTGCTGGAATGAAGAAGAAGAAGGAGGGACAAAATAGTGTGTTATGCTTGCTAGTCCTATGTGGCAGCCTCTTCCAATCTGTAACAGCATCTTGCTCTCTGGTGAAGCTCAATTCAGGGTTGCCTTGTATACATAGCTCTGTCCTACCCTAGCTCAGTGTTTCCCAACCTTGGCCACTTGAAGATATTTGGACTTCAACTCCCAGAATTCCCCAGCCAGCATTCGCTGGCTGGGGACTTCTGGGAGTTGAAGTCCAGATATCTTCAAGTGGCCAAGGTTGAGAAACACTGCCATAGCTAGTAAATTAGGTGAATCTGAAAAAAGACATAGGGAAAGTTCAAGTCATGCATCTACTCCTTCAGAAGGCTGCAGCCAGTCCCAGGTAGACAATTCCACGTTGTCCACAAAACAATCCTTCGGGATTCAACTTCAGCTGAGTATTTCTCACCTATCCCATCACATTCAAGTGTGGAGAAGCTTCACTTGACTCTGATGTCAAGGGAATGTAAACTGGGCATCATAAGCCTAATGATGAAACCGTTACAGACACTGAATAATCCCAGGAAAAGAGTGGAATCTCCTTATTAAATGAACTGCCAGTATATGTTCATCCAGTGCTTTTATGGGGCACGGCCTAACCTCACCAAGTTCATAAGAGGTCAGTAAGGGGCGTACATAAGTGCACCAGAGTGCCTACTGTCCCCTGCCCTATTGTCTCTCCTGTATCTCATATATCTTCTCTTCTATACCTATATCTTTTCCTGCTATTCTCTCATAGTTATATTTCACTCCTTTATTTTCTCCTCTATTCCCCCTTTAATACATTCTACCTGATTATATCCTCTCTAACCCTCATTGTGTATTATTGTGTACTGGACAAAACAAACAACTGTTACACAGCAGGCCAAATAAATTTGATGATCAGAATATCAAAAGCTGCGAACAATCTTGCCTTTGGTTTTTAAAATTTTGTGTCTACTGTGGTTAATATTTGAATATTTATCACTTTCATGGTTAATTGCCCAGGATCACTTTGTAAAGTGAGTTGGGCAGCATATAAATTTAATAAATAATAAATAAATCAAGCAGAATCAATAGAACTGTACTCCTAGTTTCTTCTCTCTAAAAATATCCATTTGCCTTATCAATTACGATTCAATCGTATACCGTAACTGGACAGACCTGACCACATATCAACATGAGCTCAGACAGTGTTTTCAAGTCATCCCCCACTGAAATATCTTCTCTAAAAAGACAACATTAGCGACTCAATGGACTCATCTATCCATCTTGTTTCTGAGATCTATTCCTAATTCTTTTGAACCATTCCAACAAGCCCAAGCAAAATAGAAAAGGCTTACCTATCCAGTGGGTGGAGAACTAATGACTGTGGTTGCTCCAGATCCTCAAGAACCACTGTATAGACAGGATTTCCCTTCCAAGTGGTATTCAACTATGTAGCCAAGATCTGTCCTGAGATACCATCAGTCCAGTAAAGGTTCCTTCCTAACCAGTCCACTGCTATACTGTCAGATTTGATGCCTGCAATCCAATGTTTGAAATGATAGAAATGAACTGTCTATTGTTAAGATTTACAAACATGTGAATGGGAAATATCAGCCAACATCTCCTATGAAGTCAGTAATTGAAAAGCAAAATTTTATTACAAATTGTTTTTTTAAATAGCCATATAAGGGAAAAGACATCCTGTTCAGAGGGT
The DNA here is from genome assembly GCF_031021105.1 of Erythrolamprus reginae. Classification (NCBI taxonomy): domain Eukaryota; kingdom Metazoa; phylum Chordata; class Lepidosauria; order Squamata; family Dipsadidae; genus Erythrolamprus; species Erythrolamprus reginae. The sequence continues at coordinate 227,846,351 of NC_091951.1, read as the reverse complement.
TTTGTGCAGAATATCTCTGGTTTAAGGCTGAACAGTTACGACTGTTATTGGTAAATTGTTCAGTGTTAATTGTGCTTGAAATCCATCTTCTTAGACAATCCTCAAAAATACTCATAGTTGACCAATAGACACAAAAGGATGCTTTTTTAGGGGTCAGTTCTGCTGTTACTGTCTCTCTCTTAGTGTACACTGGAAGAATCTTTACATTTATAGACTAGAAGCTCATAGAAGCTCAAACTCATTACCGGACTCAATAGTGTCAACCCCTAACCCCCAACATTTCTCCCTTAGACTATCCACGATTGACCTCTCCAGGTTCCTAAGAGGTCAGTAAGGGAAGTAAATAAGTGCACCAGTGTGCCTTTCGTCCCCTGTTCAATTGTCTCTCCTTATCCCATATATCATATATCTTTTCTCCCTTTCATATATCTTCTCCTCTATTTTCATATCTTTTCTTTATATATAATACTTCATGTCTATTCGCCTCAATATGTATTGTGTATTGGACAAAATAAATAAAAATAAATAAATAAGCTGCAGATTTCAACCATCATCAACTCTACAGCAAGGGATTGTTGGCCTTCTGAGCAATTGTCCCAAGTGACACATATTATTCCTATGCCATTCATGAGGGACTTTAGTAGGATAACATCATCTGTCATATGGGACTTTGTCAACTTGTATGTTTTCTTCCTGGAGGAACTTGATGAAATCTTTCCTTCAGTCTGTCATCTAAAACTTGCAGGCAGGATTAGGTGTGTGAATCCACCTGGTATTGCTGTTTCTTAAAATTATTTTGTTAAAAGTATCAGTTTAGAAATATGAGCACTCAATTTTTCCTTAGCTTTTTTTCTGTTTAAGTGTAAGTGGATTTGACTTTCACCTTGTCTCGGGTGAACCTGTGAAGCTTCCTAAGCATGTGAGAGTGTGAGTCAGCTTCAACAGTCAAATAGGAGTTCTACCAATAGTTTATTTGACTTGCCAAAGTTACGATTAGTTTTGTCCTAAGCCACTAACTTATTAAAAACTGTCTAAACAACTGAAAATATATCAAGACCCACCTTTTATTAGAATTCCCTTTTCCTTGGTTTGCATATCAATCCAATTAATACTGTCTGCATTGAGATTCATCCAAAAGACAGTCTCGGATACGAAATCGTAGTCAATGGAAAAGATAATGAAGTCATGATCGACTCTCATGACAACATCCTCTTTCATGGTCCTTATTCCGAATACAATTAAGTCAAACTGAACTGCAACTAGCAGTAATGGCTCGGAACCTATGGCAAAGACAAAACTAGTTAATTTTAATATAAATTGCAATCACGTCATGTTTGAAGTTATGTTATTGGATGTTTGTGTATCACTTGACATGTACGTGTAATTATCCCCATTTCCTTATGCTCCCAAATAAAAAGGAATACACAACTCTATACTGTGTCACTTCACCCAGAGAGAGAATGTGTCCAAGTCTTCTTTCTAGGATTTGCGTTCGTGAGTGATCCCACACGGCTGGGTTGCTCTTAGCCCCTTTGAAGACATTGTCTTCATCAGGGACTTTGACAGCATCTACATTTATCTACATTTATTATCTACATTTATCTATGTAACAGCTTTCATATCTCTCAATACATCCCTCCAGCTTAATAGTGTGAAGCCAGAGGGACTTATTTCAAGACTTCTTACCCAGAAGGCAAAGTTTTCTATGTTACATATTTGACTTCACACAAAAAATTACGCATTAAACCCTAAATTTGAATCCTAAAGAGAATCAATGGAAAGCCAATCAGTGGACAGGAATAAACCTACCTATTACTTTACATGTGTGGTTATCGGGCTCCAGTTGATATCCAGGGTGGCATGTGCAGGAGTAACCGCCTTCTGTATTGACACAGGTCTGGCTACATTTATCAACTGCCAACTCTTTGCATTCATTGATGTCTTTGCAAGAGCGCCCATCATTTCTTAAGATGAACCCCTCATTGCAAGCACATTGCTGAAAATTAGAAAACAGGCGTTATTACCTATGTAAAGTTTCACTATTTCTCCTTCTCCTTACTCTGCCCTCCAAGGGTTGCTTCTGGAAACACAGAGTCCAAATACAAATTGAGATTTAATTTGCGCTTAAGTAATAACAACTATTTCTCCTTCTCCTCACTCTGCCCTCCAGGGTTGATTCTCTGGAAACACAGAGTCCAAATACAAATTGAGATTTAATTTGCAAGTATGCGCTTAAGTAATACATTTGAAGGCATTGGGGTTCCCCCCCCAAAAAATTATGTTTCACTAAAGAATTTTTTTTACAAAGTAAAACAATTCACATTTAAAGAAAAAGAAAAGGGGAAAGTGATAACAGAAAATGAAAGAAAAATCAAGAAAGAAAAAAACCCAAAGATATAAAGAGATGGTTTCCGGTTTTCTTTTAAAACACTTGCATTTAGTCTTATTCTCTTGCTCTAAGGAAGGGGGTGTCCAACCTTGGCAACTTCAAGAGCTATTTGTTGGTGGAATTCTGGGAGTTGAAGTCCACAGGTTTTAAAGTTGCCAAGGTTGGATATCCCTGCTGTTCAGAGGTGGGTTCCTACCGGTTCTAATTGGTACTTTAACTTAGTGATGATGTCACAGAACCAGTTCTGTTGGTGTCTCCTTGGGTGCCACCATCTTGGATTTTGTTTCTGCACATGCGCAGCAGCTATTTTTTTTTATTGCTGAGGGCGCATGCGTACGGTACAACCCTGAGCGAATTGGCAGCAAAAGGATCCAGAACCCACCCCTGCTGCTGTTAGATTACACTTTCAATCTGCTTCCATTGCTTGATGACTTTTTATGATTTAATAGTAATCATCTCACCAGGATTATCTATCAGCAAGTTCTAATCAAATTATGATTAGGTCATCAACAAGATAATTTAACTCCTGAAGCCTTTCTGGTCTCTTTTTCTACTGCCTCAGATTTTTCCAACCATCTGAGACTTCAACAACTCTTGCCTTTGTACTTCTTGTTCAAAATATTTTATAGTTGGAGTTTAATTACCAACAGTTTCAATGAACAGTCTTATTTTCTTTTATCTAGTTTTATATTAATGGTTCTCACAATGCAGGTTATTCTCAGACATGGGAACCAGAACCAGAGTTTGAAAGTATTACTTCTTTATTCAGCCAATCAAACAATAATGCAGCTTTTACATTACAACTGGGGAAACTATTGCTTTGATTATATATATCTTTGTTGCCAGCAAGATGCCTCTGCATTTTAATACTGTCATAACCCTCTCCCCAAATACTGTATTTTTCAGAGTATAAGGCGTACCCTTTCCCCGCCTAAAAGAGGCTGAAAATTTGGGTGCATGTTATACTCCAAATGTAGCTTTTTGAAGTTTTTCCCCCCACCCCTAATGAGTTACTAACAATCTTCTTGGCTTGCAGGATTTTTTTCATTCCTACTCTCTCCAAAAAAGTTTTTATTCCAGCCCTAGGTTTTTGTAGGTTTGTTTTCATTGCTACTCCCTCCGAAGATTATTTTTTTCAGCCCTAACCAGGGGATAAAATAATGAGTTGAGGCTGACCAGACTAAGGATGCTAGCCAGATGAATACCTGGTAGGTGGGTTCCCCCCCACTATTTTCCTCTCTCAAAACTTAAGCTGTGTCTTATACGCCAGTGCATTTTATACGACATTTCCCATTTTTTCATGGTTACAATCACTATCCTTTTGCTATAATAGTAGCAACAAGTCCATATTGTATTATTATTCGAGAATGGCTATCTATTTTTCCTATTTTGAAAGAATTTTAGCATAAAGCTTAGGACAGTGATGGTGAACCTTTGACAGGTAGCACGCGGAGCCATATCTGCTGGCACATGAGCCGTTGCCCTAGCTCAGCTCCAAAGTACATGTGTGTGCTGGCCAGCTGATTTTTGGCTCACCCAGAGGCTCTCGGAGGGCGTTTTTGGCTTCCAGAGAGCTTCCAGGGAGAATGGAGGAGGGCGTTTTTACCTTCCTCTGGCTCCAGAGAAATCTTTGGAGCCTGGGGAGGGCAAAACATGAGCCTACTGGGCCCACCAGAAGTTGGGAAATGGGCTATTTCTGGCCTCCAGAGGGCCTCCGGGGAACAGGGGAAGCTGTTTTTGCCCTCCACAGGCATTGAATTATGGGTGTGGGCACTCATGCATGCACAATAGTGCACGCCCACACTTTTTTGGCACCCGAGGAAAAAAAGGTTCGCCATCACTGGCCTAGCAGGAAGCAAATCTCCTTAACCCATTTTTTTCCTTCTACAATTCAATTCAATTCAATTTATTAGATTTGTATGCCGCCCCTCTCCGAAGACTTGGGGCGGCTCACAACAGTAATAAAAACAGTATAATAATGGAACAAATCTAATAATAAAATATATAAAAACCTCAACAATTAAAAACCATACAGCACATACACATCAAACATGAAATATAATAAGCCTGGGGGAGATGTCTTAGTTCCCCCATGCCTGGCGATATAGGTGGGTCTTAAGTAACTTGCGAAAGACAAGGAGGGTGGGGGCAGTTCTAATCTCAGGGGGGAGCTGGTTCCAGAGGGCCGGGGCCGCCACAGAGAAGGCTCTTCCCCTGGGGCCCGCCAAACGACATTTTTAGTTGACGGGACCCGAGAAGGCCAACTCTTCAGTTCTTATGTTATCCATTTTTAAGCATCATCCTAAGCATCATCAACATTCTAATGCTGGTCTTCACTTACAGGCCCATGAGGAGACTTGTAACAAATGTGAGCACACAGTTTTTGACATGGCACGGCACAATGGTTGCCTTCATCCATTCCATCTTGGCAGTCGGGTTTCCCATTGCAGACCAAAGTGTAATTGACATAGGTATCACCACACTGAAACTCATAGCTATGGCAGCTCCTGGGCTTACCTGGAAAAGCAAAGAGGACTTCAAGATTCTAGTTTTAGCACAATTATATATAAAATAACCATTGAAATCTAATGAAGCATGAGCCAAATTCAATACGACTTTCCCTTTGATTGATTTGGAATGGGTATGGGGAGAATAATACAAGTCAACAAAGAATTTTGAACTTTGTTGTTTTAGATGTTGATAGAAGCGAGAATGCTCCATGCATAAAAATAGAAAGATATCCTAACTGGAAGAAATGGAAGAAGAATGGCTGGAAACTGATGGAATTAGCAGAGATGGTCAAAACCCTGTAATGTAATATACAACACGTATAAAATTGTAAATAGAAATAAGAATCTTTAAGTTAAAAACAATAGCCTTAGATATGAAAAATATATAATACGACAAGGTGTATTACTGAAATTATATTTGGGGGAGGGTGTTTATGTGAAAAAATTCAATAAAATGTACTTTGAAACCCCCCCAAAAATTTTGACTTTGGGATTTGCTGATTAGACAAGTATGCTCTAGAAAAGGCTAGTCCATATTAAGTATGCAAAAGTAGAAATTTGAGGCTGCAATGTTATATTTTATTCTAGTATGCAGAAAAGAGAAGTTGTCAGTAGCTGTTCCCTTTCCTCTTTAACCTACACTTCTCTCTCTCTTCCCCTTCCCTCTTTGCCCATTGTTTCCATTTCCATTTTTATTTTATACTTTGATAAGTTTAATAAAGTTGTATTTTTTTAAAAAAAGGAGAACATGAGCGCAACAATCTGGCAAGCACAAATGGAAATAAATGGCAACAGCGCATGGTGAGAATGAGGTGCCCCACAATATCCTTAAATTTCAACTCCATAGGACATTAAACTAAAAACATTTAAAGACTAACATAGAACTGCTGTCATTGTAACTTGGCTCTTGTTTTGCAGCACTTCTCTCTGTTAAGCTAATGTCTCATAAGAAAGACAGATCCCTCCCACCACTTCAAAAAACAAGACTATTGCACCAGCTACCAAGATGGAGAAAGTTTACATACATCCAATCTCATCAGTCCCGTCTCTGCAGTCAAATCAAATCAATCAAATCAAATCAAATCAAATCAAATCAAATCAAATCAAATCAAATCAAATCAAATCAAATCAATAAATAAATGTACTTGTTACTAAGGAAAATTCAAATAGAAGCCACTTTGCTGTGCCAGCCTATTAAACAGCTGTAAGAACATTTCATTTGGGAAAATTATTTTGCAATAGTAGTGGGTTCTATTTACCTCTGCTACCAGTTCAGAAACGGGAGCGCAGGGGTAACACTTCTGCGCATTTGCAGAGTGTTTTTTGACGACATTTTGGAGGGTGGGCAGAGCCTCTCACCACTACTACTGGTTTGCCATACTGGGCCCAACCGGTAGCAACCCCTCACTGGTTTGCAGCTACCATTCTCTTTATTATCCAATTGAAAGTAATACCTGTGTAACATCTGTCTGGCCATCCAATAACATGAATGCTGACTCCTTTAATGGAATGCAGGTCTTTCCATCACTTGATAGTACAGATTCAGGCGGGCAATGGCAGCTTCCTTTTTTGCTGGGGCTTAAGAGGCACATATACGAACATCCAACTTCTACACATGGGTTAGGGGCTGGTGCCTGCAGAACTTCATGCATCACCTGAAAGCCAAAATTTCAAGAGTATGAAAATGTTACACCAGGAGTTTCAGGGCATCTCTATTATGCACTTTGTATGTTCCTCCACAAAAATTACTAAAGGAACACAGACTGTGTATACTATGTACAATAAAGTATATTGCACTATTTTCATCCATTGTCTACTTGCATCAGATGGCAAGAGCCAGATAATTTCAAAAAAGCAGTCAATCCACTTTATGACTGTCTGTGTTTTCTTTCATTTGATAGGACTGTTAGATCTGTCTCCAAATCTATAACTGGAATGTGACTATCTTCTTTCTCATCATTCAATCTTCAGAGCCATATATCATCAAAGGAAAAAAAACCATTGATAACAAAGATTAAAAAATAAAAAGGCCAAGCAATGTCATTCAAATATTAGTATTCTTCACGATTGCCATAGTCTTTTTTCCTACCATCTTTATGAGTCCAAGAAAACTAAACAGTGTTATCACCTTCACTTCTCTGCCATCAAGTGTATGGTCACTATAAGCATACTGGTTGACGTTACCCTTGTTTTCTTAATGTTCAATACCAATCAACATTATTTTTTCATTTATCCCATATGAAGGTAGATTGAGCAAAAGAAATAAACCAGTTCTATTAATAGAGGAGAAATTTCTGAAATAAGAAAAGTTTGACCGAAATAACGTAAGATTTATGAAAGATCCTGTTAGTTTTAGAACTACAGGTAAGTTCTCGGACTTGCGACTACAATTTAGTCCAAAATTTCTGTTGCTAACTCAGATATTTGTCAAGGGAATTCTGCCCCATTTTATGAAGTTTCTTATTCTACCATATAAAACTTATTTTAATAAGCCAAGATTGTTGCAAAAATACCTAAATTTGAAATTATTGCAATAGTCCTCGGAAAGGGGCGGCATACAAATCTAATAAATTATTATTATTATTATTATTATTATTATTATTATTATTATTATTATTATTATTATTATTATTTAGGGAAACTAGCTTAGCTCAGTGAGGGACTTCTGCTGGAATGAAGAAGAAGAAGGAGGGACAAAATGAAATGTGAATGAAAACATAATTTTTATGTATTTAAAATAATTAAATTGAATTGTTAAATTGTCCCGAGGTGAATTGTCCCACGGCACGTTAGCCATGGTCAGATGGCCACAGAGACTTGGCTATGGTGAATTGTCCCATTCTGAACAAATTACGCTATGACCAACAGTAGCTTTTCGTATAAATGACTTATTCCTGGTCAAAATTCTATTATCAGTTACAATATAAACACAATACAATATCAGTATTGACGCAGCTTTAGTCTGACAAAGTATGGGGCTTGGCTCATACTTTTTGAAGCTCATGGATATGGCTCATGCATATTTGAAGATCCAGGCCAAATAAACCTGCCTTAACATTTATTCATTTAAAGCTAGAGACATGCCGTTGGCCAAGTAAAATAAAAATAGGCACTTGTTCCAGTCATCAACCTTTCCATAATGTGTACTACTTGTGCAATACCTTTAATCCATATGGTTGTCCATGACTCTTTAGGAGAACTGTTCTATTTTTGGCTGTCCTTTTGTCTATCTTCTGTACTATCCTTGTTTGCAAGTCAGACCAAAAGATGTAGTCTTCAAACACACTCACTGAGAAAGGACTATGTATCTCATTCATCTGAAATATCTAAGGGAAAAAATATTGTTAAGAGATGCATCACAGCTCAGGGACTGAGATTTTATTTTCAGACACACTAAAAGATCTGGAAGTTGGACACATTCCCCTAGTTTCGAAGAAGTGTGGCATACAAATTTAATAAATTATTATTATTATTATTATTATTATTATTATTATGTATTATTTATTTATTTCTGTTACCCAGAAAAGAACAAGATGATGACATTATCAGAATTGACACTTTCCTTTAAAACAGGGGTGTCAAATTCAAGGCCCGGGGGCCGGATGTGGCCAACAGGATACTTAGATCTGGTCTGTGGGGCTACCCTGGAAACAGTGAAGGATCAGTCCTCGGTGCTTCTGCCAATGAAAATAGGCTCCCAAGCTCCGGTTTGGGCTGCCACGGCCTTCTGCAACCTTTTGCCAGTGAAAACAGGGCTCCATTGCAAGAGGCCATGACCACCGTCTGCCGCACGAATCCCAGCGACCAGTTAGGTCCCACAGAGTTGGCCTTCTCCGGGTCCCCTCGACTAAACAATGCCATTTGGTGGGACCCAGGGGAAGAGCCTTCTCTGTGGCGGCCCTGACCCTCTGGAACCAACTCTCCCCAGAGATCAGAGTTGCCTCCACCCTCCTTGCCTTTCGTAAGCTCCTTAAAACCCACCTCTGTCGTCAGGCATGGGGGAACTGAGATATTTCCTCCCCCTAGGCTTATAAAATTTATGCATGGTATGTCTGTTTGTATGATTGGTTTCTCAAATAAGGGTTTTTAAAAAAAATTAACTTAAATATTAGATTTGTACATATTGTTTTATTATTGTTGTTAGCCGCCCCGAGTCTATGGAGAGGGGCGGCATACAAATCTAATGAATAAATGAATGAATGAATGAATGAATGAATGACAGCTGAAAACGGAACTCAGGAGCCTGTTTTTGCTGGCAGAGTGCTTGGGCCATCACAGGAGTGACATTGAGCTGGCCACACCCATCCTGGCCTCTCCCACCCCGCCCCGAGGTCAAATACAGCCCCGATACGGCCCTCAATGAAATTGAGTTTGACACCTCTGGTTTAAAACAAAGAACTCAAATAAATTCTTGCCTGCTTCCATAAACGTTATGTACATATAGTTGGCAATACCTTCATATCGCTACCATCCAAAGAGGCTGAGCCAATGGAGTGAAACTTGTCATCAGACCAGAAAATTCTCCAGCTCAAGAAATCAATGGCTAGGCTTGTGGGCCAACCAAGTCCATTATCAATTATCACTTCTTTATTACTTCCCTCCATCCCTGCTTTCTTGATTATGGATTCAACGCCTATTTCACACCAGTACATAAATCTAGGAAAGAGAGGATAATGTGACATATATTTTTAGAATGGAATTCAACTACTATGGCTTACAATGCTTTCTAGAAGAGTTATTGACCACCAAGTTAGATGGCCTTCATTGTACATTTTATTTAGGGTACCAGACAAGAAGACCCACTAGTATTTCAGATGATTTCAATCTAGGGAAACATTAGTATCAGAATTCTTTTGATTAATGTCTCTTCATATAAATCCTACATTCTTTGGAATTTAAAGTTAGATCACCACTCTCTTTTTATCCAATCATGAATCAGATCTACAGTTTCAGCACAATCGTGGCATCATATACCGTGGCTCCCATTAAGCATGGAGCTTGGGGGAGTGTAGACTACTCTGTTAAAGCTTAATACATCTGGGGTCTAAGCCTAACCCTTCAAATGGGCCATTGCATTTGCCTTTAAATAGTATTAGAGCCAAACTAAATAAAAACATTGTTTATTATTTCGCATCTACATCATTTAAAATTTTTGGTAATCTGAGACAAGTTTTCATTTTGAGATTCTATTCCATTCCCAAGCTAAGGGTCATTTCTATCCCATGTGCATATTATACTCCATGTGTTTGTGTGTGTGCACATGTGTATTTCTGCAGCTAAGAGTAAGCAAGGTGACTAACAAAATTAAGGCAAAATTGAAGAGCTTCAAGTAGTGCAACATGGTATTATAGACTCTAATTTAGTCCTCTTACCAATAAAGGAGAAGAGCAAGAAGCTATCTTAATAAAAAATAATGATGATTCAATAAAAAGTCCCAAGAAAGATATTAAAATGTTGTTAAAATTTAAACTTTAAAACATGAAACAACACTAAACCAGACTGCAGAGCAGGGTCAATACATATTAAATTGGCTTGTAGGTTTAAAAGGCTCACTGCAACCTTTATTCAAAGGGAGGGAATGCTGCAACCTTGTGCTAAAAAATACCCTCTTCAGATCAAGCTAATATCCAGCCATTTTGAACCATCTTAAAAATGCATCTTTTCTAGCTCTTAACTAGATAAACAGGAAGGTATGAGGAAAGGCACACTATCAGGCGCTCTGGCTTAGCCACACAGTGCTTCATATGACAAGTTCCAGGGACTCTGCCTGATAGCATACTGGTAGCCAGTGTGTGCCTTCAAAATAGTGTGTTATGCTTGCTAATCCTATGTGGCAGCCTCTTCCAATCTGTAACAGCATCTTGCTCTCTGGTGAAGCTCAATTCAGGGTTGCCTTGTATACATAGCTCTGTCCTACCCTAGCTCAGTGTTTCCCAACCTTGGCCACTTGAAGATATTTGGACTTCAACTCCCAGAATTCCCCAGCCAGCATTCGCTGGCTGGGGACTTCTGGGAGTTGAAGTCCAGATATCTTCAAGTGGCCAAGGTTGAGAAACACTGCCATAGCTAGTAAATTAGGTGAATCTGAAAAAAGACATAGGGAAAGTTCAAGTCATGCATCTACTCCTTCAGAAGGCTGCAGCCAGTCCCAGGTAGACAATTCCACGTTGTCCACAAAACAATCCTTCGGGATTCAACTTCAGCTGAGTATTTCTCACCTATCCCATCACATTCAAGTGTGGAGAAGCTTCACTTGACTCTGATGTCAAGGGAATGTAAACTGGGCATCATAAGCCTAATGATGAAACCGTTACAGACACTGAATAATCCCAGGAAAAGAGTGGAATCTCCTTATTAAATGAACTGCCAGTATATGTTCATCCAGTGCTTTTATGAGGCACGGCCTAACCTCACCAAGTTCATAAGAGGTCAGTAAGGGGCGTACATAAGTGCACCAGAGTGCCTACTGTCCCCTGCCCTATTGTCTCTCCTGTATCTCATATATCTTCTCTTCTATACCTATATCTTTTCCTGCTATTCTCTCATAGTTATATTTCACTCCTTTATTTTCTCCTCTATTCCCCCTTTAATACATTCTACCTGATTATATCCTCTCTAACCCTCATTGTGTATTATTGTGTACTGGACAAAACAAACAACTGTTACACAGCAGGCCAAATAAATTTGATGATCAGAATATCAAAAGCTGCGAACAATCTTGCCTTTGGTTTTTAAAATTTTGTGTCTACTGTGGTTAATATTTGAATATTTATCACTTTCATGGTTAATTGCCCAGGATCACTTTGTAAAGTGAGTTGGGCAGCATATAAATTTAATAAATAATAAATAAATCAAGCAGAATCAATAGAACTGTACTCCTAGTTTCTTCTCTCTAAAAATATCCATTTGCCTTATCAATTACGATTCAATCGTATACCGTAACTGGACAGACCTGACCACATATCAACATGAGCTCAGACAGTGTTTTCAAGTCATCCCCCACTGAAATATCTTCTCTAAAAAGACAACATTAGCGACTCAATGGACTCATCTATCCATCTTGTTTCTGAGATCTATTCCTAATTCTTTTGAACCATTCCAACAAGCCCAAGCAAAATAGAAAAGGCTTACCTATCCAGTGGGTGGAGAACTAATGACTGTGGTTGCTCCAGATCCTCAAGAACCACTGTATAGACAGGATTTCCCTTCCAAGTGGTATTCAACTATGTAGCCAAGATCTGTCCTGAGATACCATCAGTCCAGTAAAGGTTCCTTCCTAACCAGTCCACTGCTATACTGTCAGATTTGATGCCTGCAATCCAATGTTTGAAATGATAGAAATGAACTGTCTATTGTTAAGATTTACAAACATGTGAATGGGAAATATCAGCCAACATCTCCTATGAAGTCAGTAATTGAAAAGCAAAATTTTATTACAAATTGTTTTTTTAAATAGCCATATAAGGGAAAAGACATCCTGTTCAGAGGGTTTTGTGCAGAATATCTCTGGTTTAAGGCTGAACAGTTACGACTGTTATTGGTAAATTGTTCAGTGTTAATTGTGCTTGAAATCCATCTTCTTAGACAATCCTCAAAAATACTCATAGTTGACCAATAGACACAAAAGGATGCTTTTTTAGGGGTCAGTTCTGCTGTTACTGTCTCTCTCTTAGTGTACACTGGAAGAATCTTTACATTTATAGACTAGAAGCTCATAGAAGCTCAAACTCATTACCGGACTCAATAGTGTCAACCCCTAACCCCCAACATTTCTCCCTTAGACTATCCACGATTGACCTCTCCAGGTTCCTAAGAGGTCAGTAAGGGAAGTAAATAAGTGCACCAGTGTGCCTTTCGTCCCCTGTCCAATTGTCTCTCCTTATCCCATATATCATATATCTTTTCTCCCTTTCATATATCTTCTCCTCTATTTTCATATCTTTTCTTTATATATAATACTTCATGTCTATTCGCCTCAATATGTATTGTGTATTGGACAAAATAAATAAAAATAAATAAATAAGCTGCAGATTTCAACCATCATCAACTCTACAGCAAGGGATTGTTGGCCTTCTGAGCAATTGTCCCAAGTGACACATATTATTCCTATGCCATTCATGAGGGACTTTAGTAGGATAACATCATCTGTCATATGGGACTTTGTCAACTTGTATGTTTTCTTCCTGGAGGAACTTGATGAAATCTTTCCTTCAGTCTGTCATCTAAAACTTGCAGGCAGGATTAGGTGTGTGAATCCACCTGGTATTGCTGTTTCTTAAAATTATTTTGTTAAAAGTATCAGTTTAGAAATATGAGCACTCAATTTTTCCTTAGCTTTTTTTCTGTTTAAGTGTAAGTGGATTTGACTTTCACCTTGTCTCGGGTGAACCTGTGAAGCTTCCTAAGCATGTGAGAGTGTGAGTCAGCTTCAACAGTCAAATAGGAGTTCTACCAATAGTTTATTTGACTTGCCAAAGTTACGATTAGTTTTGTCCTAAGCCACTAACTTATTAAAAACTGTCTAAACAACTGAAAATATATCAAGACCCACCTTTTATTAGAATTCCCTTTTCCTTGGTTTGCATATCAATCCAATTAATACTGTCTGCATTGAGATTCATCCAAAAGACAGTCTCGGATACGAAATCGTAGTCAATGGAAAAGATAATGAAGTCATGATCGACTCTCATGACAACATCCTCTTTCATGGTCCTTATTCCGAATACAATTAAGTCAAACTGAACTGCAACTAGCAGTAATGGCTCGGAACCTATGGCAAAGACAAAACTAGTTAATTTTAATATAAATTGCAATCACGTCATGTTTGAAGTTATGTTATTGGATGTTTGTGTATCACTTGACATGTACGTGTAATTATCCCCATTTCCTTATGCTCCCAAATAAAAAGGAATACACAACTCTATACTGTGTCACTTCACCCAGAGAGAGAATGTGTCCAAGTCTTCTTTCTAGGATTTGCGTTCGTGAGTGATCCCACACGGCTGGGTTGCTCTTAGCCCCTTTGAAGACATTGTCTTCATCAGGGACTTTGACAGCATCTACATTTATCTACATTTATTATCTACATTTATCTATGTAACAGCTTTCATATCTCTCAATACATCCCTCCAGCTTAATAGTGTGAAGCCAGAGGGACTTATTTCAAGACTTCTTACCCAGAAGGCAAAGTTTTCTATGTTACATATTTGACTTCACACAAAAAATTACGCATTAAACCCTAAATTTGAATCCTAAAGAGAATCAATGGAAAGCCAATCAGTGGACAGGAATAAACCTACCTATTACTTTACATGTGTGGTTATCGGGCTCCAGTTGATATCCAGGGTGGCATGTGCAGGAGTAACCGCCTTCTGTATTGACACAGGTCTGGCTACATTTATCAACTGCCAACTCTTTGCATTCATTGATGTCTTTGCAAGAGCGCCCATCATTTCTTAAGATGAACCCCTCATTGCAAGCACATTGCTGAAAATTAGAAAACAGGCGTTATTACCTATGTAAAGTTTCACTATTTCTCCTTCTCCTTACTCTGCCCTCCAAGGGTTGCTTCTGGAAACACAGAGTCCAAATACAAATTGAGATTTAATTTGCGCTTAAGTAATAACAACTATTTCTCCTTCTCCTCACTCTGCCCTCCAGGGTTGATTCTCTGGAAACACAGAGTCCAAATACAAATTGAGATTTAATTTGCAAGTATGCGCTTAAGTAATACATTTGAAGGCATTGGGGTTCCCCCCCAAAAAAATTATGTTTCACTAAAGAATTTTTTTTACAAAGTAAAACAATTCACATTTAAAGAAAAAGAAAAGGGGAAAGTGATAACAGAAAATGAAAGAAAAATCAAGAAAGAAAAAAACCCAAAGATATAAAGAGATGGTTTCCGGTTTTCTTTTAAAACACTTGCATTTAGTCTTATTCTCTTGCTCTAAGGAAGGGGGTGTCCAACCTTGGCAACTTCAAGAGCTATTTGTTGGTGGAATTCTGGGAGTTGAAGTCCACAGGTTTTAAAGTTGCCAAGGTTGGATACCCCTGCTGTTCAGAGGTGGGTTCCTACCGGTTCTAATTGGTACTTTAACTTAGTGATGATGTCACAGAACCAGTTCTGTTGGTGTCTCCTTGGGTGCCACCATCTTGGATTTTGTTTCTGCACATGCGCAGCAGCTATTTTTTTTTATTGCTGAGGGCGCACGCGTACGGTACAACCCTGAGAGAATTGGCAGCAAAAGGATCCAGAACCCACCCCTGCTGCTGTTAGATTACACTTTCAATCTGCTTCCATTGCTTGATGACTTTTTATGATTTAATAGTAATCATCTCACCAGGATTATCTATCAGCAAGTTCTAATCAAATTATGATTAGGTCATCAACAAGATAATTTAACTCCTGAAGCCTTTCTGGTCTCTTTTTCTACTGCCTCAGATTTTTCCAACCATCTGAGAATTCAACAACTCTTGCCTTTGTACTTCTTGTTCAAAATATTTTATAG
Source organism: Erythrolamprus reginae (assembly GCF_031021105.1). NCBI lineage: Eukaryota > Metazoa > Chordata > Lepidosauria > Squamata > Dipsadidae > Erythrolamprus > Erythrolamprus reginae. The sequence goes on along the minus strand of NC_091951.1, from coordinate 227,830,944 downwards.
TTGGAGTTTAATTACCAACAGTTTCAATGAACAGTCTTATTTTCTTTTATCTAGTTTTATATTAATGGTTCTCACAATGCAGGTTATTCTCAGACATGGGAACCAGAACCAGAGTTTGAAAGTATTACTTCTTTATTCAGCCAATCAAACAATAATGCAGCTTTTACATTACAACTGGGGAAACTATTGCTTTGATTATATATATCTTTGTTGCCAGCAAGATGCCTCTGCATTTTAATACTGTCATAACCCTCTCCCCAAATACTGTATTTTTCAGAGTATAAGGCGTACCCTTTCCCCGCCTAAAAGAGGCTGAAAATTTGGGTGCATGTTATACTCCAAATGTAGCTTTTTGAAGCTTTTCCCCCCCACCCCTAATGAGTTACTAACAATCTTCTTGGCTTGCAGGATTTTTTTCATTCCTACTCTCTCCAAAAAAGTTTTTATTCCAGCCCTAGGTTTTTGTAGGTTTGTTTTCATTGCTACTCCCTCCGAAGATTATTTTTTTCAGCCCTAACCAGGGGATAAAATAATGAGTTGAGGCTGACCAGACTAAGGATGCTAGCCAGATGAATACCTGGTAGGTGGGTTCCCCCCCCCCCCCTATTTTCCTCTCTCAAAACTTAAGCTGTGTCTTATACGCCAGTGCATTTTATACGACATTTCCCATTTTTTCATGGTTACAATCACTATCCTTTTGCTATAATAGTAGCAACAAGTCCATATTGTATTATTATTCGAGAATGGCTATCTATTTTTGCTATTTTGAAAGAATTTTAGCATAAAGCTTAGGACAGTGATGGTGAACCTTTGACAGGTAGCACACGGAGCCATATCTGCTGGCACACGAGCCGTTGCCCTAGCTCAGCTCCAAAGTGCATGTGTGTGCTGGCCAGCTGACTTTTGGCTCACCCAGAGGCTCTCGGAGGGCGTTTTTGGCTTCCAGAGAGCTTCCAGGGAGAATGGAGGAGGGCGTTTTTACCTTCCTCTGGCTCCAGAGAAACCTTTGGAGCCTGGGGAGGGCAAAACATGAGCCTACTGGGCCCACCAGAAGTTGGGAAATGGGCTATTTCTGGCCTCCAGAGGGCCTCCGGGGAACAGGGGAAGCTGTTTTTGCCCTCCACAGGCATTGAATTATGGGTGTGGGCACTCATGCATGCACAATAGTGCACGCCCACACTTTTTTGGCACCCGAGGAAAAAAAGGTTCGCCATCACTGGCCTAGGAGGAAGCAAATCTCCTTAACCCATTTTTTTCCTTCTACAATTCAATTCAATTCAATTTATTAGATTTGTATGCCGCCCCTCTCCGAAGACTTGGGGCGGCTCACAACAGTAATAAAAACAGTATAATAATGAACAAATCTAATAATAAAATATATAAAAACCTCAACAATTAAAAACCATACAGCACATACACATCAAACATGAAATATAATAAGCCTGGGGGAGATGTCTTAGTTCCCCCATGCCTGGCGATATAGGTGGGTCTTAAGTAACTTGCGAAAGACAAGGAGGGTGGGGGCAGTTCTAATCTCAGGGGGGAGCTGGTTCCAGAGGGCCGGGGCCGCCACAGAGAAGGCTCTTCCCCTGGGGCCCGCCAAACGACATTTTTAGTTGACGGGACCCGAGAAGGCCAACTCTTCAGTTCTTATGTTATCCATTTTTAAGCATCATCCTAAGCATCATCAACATTCTAATGCTGGTCTTCACTTACAGGCCCATGAGGAGACTTGTAACAAATGTGAGCACACAGTTTTTGACATGGCACGGCACAATGGTTGCCTTCATCCATTCCATCTTGGCAGTCGGGTTTCCCATTGCAGACCAAAGTGTAATTGACATAGGTATCACCACACTGAAACTCATAGCTATGGCAGCTCCTGGGCTTACCTGGAAAAGCAAAGAGGACTTCAAGATTCTAGTTTTAGCACAATTATATATAAAATAACCATTGAAATCTAATGAAGCATGAGCCAAATTCAATACGACTTTCCCTTTGATTGATTTGGAATGGGTATGGGGAGAATAATACAAGTCAACAAAGAATTTTGAACTTTGTTGTTTTAGATGTTGATAGAAGCGAGAATGCTCCATGCATAAAAATAGAAAGATATCCTAACTGGAAGAAATGGAAGAAGAATGGCTGGAAACTGATGGAATTAGCAGAGATGGTCAAAACCCTGTAATGTAATATACAACACGTATAAAATTGTAAATAGAAATAAGAATCTTTAAGTTAAAAACAATAGCCTTAGATATGAAAAATATATAATACGACAAGGTGTATTACTGAAATTATATTTGGGGGAGGGTGTTTATGTGAAAAAATTCAATAAAATGTACTTTGAAACCCCCCCAAAAATTTTGACTTTGGGATTTGCTGATTAGACAAGTATGCTCTAGAAAAGGCTAGTCCATATTAAGTATGCAAAAGTAGAAATTTGGGGCTGCAATGTTATATTTTATTCTAGTATGCAGAAAAGAGAAGTTGTCAGTAGCTGTTCCCTTTCCTCTTTAACCTACACTTCTCTCTCTCTTCCCCTTCCCTCTTTGCCCATTGTTTCCATTTCCATTTTTATTTTATACTTTGATAAGTTTAATAAAGTTGTATTTTTTTTAAAAAAAGGAGAACATGAGCGCAACAATCTGGCAAGCACAAATGGAAATAAATGGCAACAGCGCATGGTGAGAATGAGGTGCCCCACAATATCCTTAAATTTCAACTCCATAGGACATTAAACTAAAAACATTTAAAGAGTAACATAGAACTGCTGTCATTGTAACTTGGCTCTTGTTTTGCAGCACTTCTCTCTGTTAAGCTAATGCCTCCTAAGAAAGACAGATCCCTCCCACCACTTCAAAAAACAAGACTATTGCAACAGCTACCAAGATGGAGAAAGTTTACATACATCCAATCTCATCAGTCCCGTCTCTGCAGTCACGTTCCCCATCACAATTCCATTGATCTGGGATGCATTGTAATGAGTGGTAGCATTGCCACTGATGGGCACCACATTGTTTCTTTGGAAATCCACAGTCCTGTAAAAACCAACCAACCAATCAATCCATCCATCAAGAACTTCTGCTGTACAGCAATGAAACATTTGAAATACCTGGAGATTTGAGAAAGCATAGGTTCATTAGTGGGTTGCTACCGGTACAGTAAAGGACGGCGCACCAGTAGCAATCGTTGCGTTGTGCACCTTTGGGTCTCTTGCATGCACATACCCCAGCATGGGTTTACATCTGTGCATGCACAGAGAACAAAATCTCACAAGGGGACACACGAGATTTCGGTGTTTTTTTACTTCTGCCCATGGAAGCAAAAAAATTACCTTTTGAAAAAAACTAATATTTTTATTGGTTTTTATAATATAAAACACATACACAACATATGACATATAACATGTGCTCAGTGATTGTGCCCACCACCAGACAATCAATCACACCCCACCACTAGTTGGGGGTATTTCTTGTATAAATCATTTAAACCCAAGAGTGAAATATTTCTTTACATATTATAGAGTGATTCCAACTTGTTTCTTATAACTTGGTCTCGGATCCTACTCGCCATATATCGTCTTACCTTGTCCCATCGCCCCATCAGCTGTTGCAAATCAGTTTCATTAGTCAAATTCATCCCTTTATCCGTAATCTCCAATTGAATGGGGTCCACCATATACCTACACCAATTTTGCATTGTCCATTTTGCCGCATCCTTCCAACCCAAGACTATTACCGCCTGAGCGCTTTCTATCGCTGCTTGTTTTATTTCTCTGTATTCTCCCATCTCACTACTTTTTACTAATACTGCCATTTCCTTAGTAATCGTCCATCTTATATTTAATATCCTATTAATATCCTCTTGCACTTTTTGCCAAAAGTTCTGCACCACTGGGCATTCCCAGAGCATATGCATAAACACTCCTTTATCTTGGCACCCATGCCAACAGATACCTTTAACGTTCTGCTGAAAGTGTGCAAGTTGAACGGGTGTGTAATACCACTTATGTAATATTTTCCTTCTCATTTCCCTAACTCTTGTATTCTTGATTTTCCTTATATTCTCTACTGTATTTTCCATCTCTTGCACCTCTACTTGTATCTCATTTCGCCACCATTTAGTCAATCCTTGGATCACATCCCCGTCTGACTTCACTAACATCTTATATATATATTGCTTGCTTGCGCCTTTGTACCCTCAGTTTTTTCTCTTATTATTTTCTCTAGCTCTATCTCCTCCTTCTTTATTCTCCCTTTCATTCAGATATTTACATATTGCATTTATTTGTAGCCATCTTCCCTTACCCAACTACCATTCTATACGATTTCTACTTGACAAAAAAATTACTGAAATCTGCTGGAAGTTTGTCCTTGGAACAAACTTCCAGCAGACGTGGTAGATAAATCCACAGTAACTGAATTTAAACATGCCTGGGATAAACATATATCCATCCTAAGATAAAATACAGAAAATAGTATAAGGGCAGACCAGATGGACCATGAGGTCTTTTTCTGCTGTCAGTCTTCTATGTTTCTATG